>NW_026263247.1:0-19241 GCF_947179515.1 Apodemus sylvaticus
AGCAGGAAATAAGTGTTACAGGAAATCTTAGGCCTAGCCATCTTATAATACTGGAGAAACTGGAGTTCTATTTTAGGGTTCTTAGTTTCAATAATAAACGACTTTATGGACAGATACAAATGGAAGCTGGGGGACAAAGGGTAAACCCAAACAAACAATTGAGGATAATTTGTTAGAGCTTAAAAGAAAATCATCAGGATATACAAGACATAAATCTTGCAGCTGCCTGGAGGAGGATAATCAGACATGGAGGCCAGCCAGTAAGTGGACAGGCAGCTGTATAGTGGGGAAGGGAGCTTAGAAAAAGGAGTAAGGAAGCCCAAAGTCTTAGGGAGTTTAAAAACATACTCTGGAGGGGGGGAGAGGAGGGGGAGGGGAGAGCAGTAATAGTCTGAATAGTAAGAAGTCAGGATCCTATGTTAGTATTGGACTAACAAGGACTGCCGTAAGCAGCAGGAAATTGGGGAAGGGAAAGTACATTATCCAAAGGTCACTACACTTTCCTAGGGCTGGGTCCCCGAGCCAGGTTCCTGACCTGTCTGCACTGGAATAACCCTTAGAAGAGACAATAGTAGGCATGGAGAAGACAAAGGCATCTCCAACCAGAGGGAGATTTATAATTTACACTAGCACTTCCAGAGATCACTTCAAGTTTGAAGTCAGTCTAATCTGTATAGTGAGTACTAGTGCAGCAGGAGCTACAGAGTAAGACCATGTCACCATAAATAAACACCCATTTCTTTCTATATTGACTATTTGACACTTTTTATAACCAAGATCTTCCCAGTTTTATTCTTTATTAGTGTGTGGGGGGACATGTGTGTGTGTGTGTGTGTGTGTGGGTGTGTGTGTGTGTCTGTGTGTGCATGTGTCTGAATACCATAACACATTTATGGATGTCAGAAGACAATTTTCAGGGGCCTGTTGGCATGTTTTGCCATGGGTTTCAGGTATTGAATTTAGGATGTTATACTTGCATGGCAAGAGCTTTAATCTGTTGATATATACATATATTATATATATATATCACATATATATATATATATATGCCTTTAGCTCAGACTAACCTCAAACTCACAGTCCTGCTTCAGCTTCCTGAGTGCCAGAATTATAGATATATGCCACTTATACAAAGCCTAATAATAGTTTTGTTGTTGTTGTTGTTGTTGTTAATTACATTCTCTGACTTATTTTTTGTGCATTGTGGGGCAATACCTTTGTCAGTGTGCACATGTGAAGGTCCGAGTACAGCTTGGAACAGTTAATTCTCTCCTCCTATCATTTGTGCCCTGGGGGTTGACCTCAGGTTTGGCACTAAATCCTTTTTATCCACCGACCTATCTTTCTGACAATATCATAATTTATTTTAATACTCAAATTGTTTTAATTTTATTAAGCGACATTACTTATAGCAGATGTACCTTCTTATTGATAAGTAGTATCTGGTCTGATAGTCTACAAAGCTATAAATTATTGATGCAACCATAACTTCTGGTTTCTTTTAGCATGGTGACTGTTACTTTGGCTTCTGATGTGAGGAGCCCTGGAAAACCATTGCTCTGGGATTATTATAATAAAACCTACTTACCTCTTTGAGGGATGAGGTTCCATGCTTGTCTGGTGTGAATTCTGTTCTCTTAGATCTAAAGTATCACTTGGAAGACTATCGAGAATAGCTACAATACAGCTGTTTGGACTCTTCTGTGATTTGCTATCAGAATTCTTGTGAATAAAAAAATACAAAGTGCTTGATGACAAGTGGTAGTTCTGCTCTATATCTCTTTCAGCTGATATACAACCAATACAGGTATATTTAGGAATCAGAGGGTTTCATTAAATCCATGAAGATGCTTTAATAAGAACTGAGCTTTTGCCTCTGTATTTGTAAGGCTCTGGCAGGGCTCCTCTGGCGACAGCCATGGTATGATCCTTTTGGTATACACTTCTTATCCTAGTGTCTGGGTTTGGTGACTGTTTATAGGATGAATCCCCAGGTAAGGCAGTCTCTGGGTGGCCTTTACTTCAGTCTGTGCTCCACACATGGGGTCCCCAATGGAGGAGCTGGAGGGTGCTCTGGAGGAGCTGAAGAGGTTTACAACCCTTGGGAAGAACAATGATTTTGGCCACTCAGATGTCCCAAGACTCCCAGGGACTGAACCATCAACCAAGGGCACACGTGGTTCCAGCCAAAAGTATGGCAGAGGAATACCTTGTAGGGCATCAGTGGGAAGAGAGGTCCTTGGTCAGGTAAAGGCACAATAGATGTCCCACAAAGGGAAATCGAGGGGGGAGAGGTGGGAGTGTTCCAGTGGAGGCAGAGGGTGGAAGGAGGGGTTGGGGGGTCTTTGGGGAGGGGGAAATAGGAAAGGTTTTACCATTGGCAATGTAAATGAAGACGATATTCAAAAAAAGAAAAAGAAAAAGAAAATGGTGGAACTCAGGCAGCCTGGAGTAAACACGGTGATTTACATTTATCATCACCTAAGTGACAACTGGAAGAAAGGTGGTTCATCGGAGATCTGGAACAAGCCTAGTTTAGGGTGGAACTATGTTTAAGGTTTCGATTTCCCCTTTCTCTTTCTTTCTTTATAAAGCAGAGTACCTAACTGACCAAAATTTAGTTAAAATTCACTCTGTGAATGTTTCCTATGTGGAAACATGATGCAAAAAGGCACAGGAAATTAATGGCCTGGGCCTGCTCATAGGAGGAGGATTTATTTAAAAAAAAGAACTCACTTTAAAAAAAATTACAGAGAGTAATATATAATTCATCAACTCTATTCTTTGCACCCCATTCTCACTCATTTGTCTGATGTACCCTTCTTACAGTTCTCAAAAAAATATTTTTTACATGAAGATACAAATGCAAATGTATAAAGGTGTGCTGTTTATATTCATAGCTTGATTTTTTTTAATCACTGGGTAATATCCTGAAAATTACTCCAATTAGTCAGAGTCCTTCATTTATTGTTATTATCATCATTATTAATTGCTTTGGTTTTTTGAGACAGTTTCTCTGTGTGGCCCTGGTCATCCTGGAATTCTCTCTGTCTCTGTCTCTGTACTCTCTGTAGACCAGGCGCTCAGAACCTCTTCCTTCTGAGTCTGGGATTGAAGCCCACTACTGTTGGGCTACAGTACTTCATTTTTAAAATTTGGTGTTTTGGGGCTAATGAGATAGATTTGTGTACAAAGGTACTTGGTGCCAAACTTGATGACCTCAAATCCCTGGGACCAAGTGGTAGTAAAGGGAATTGACTCCAGAATATTTCTTTTGATATCCACACAAAATAAATAAATGTTAATTTAGTGCTTCACTATGTAATCATATTGAAGCTCACGGAACTAACCTCCCATGAATATGCTTATAAATACTTCCAGAGAGGCGAGTGGATTTCTGAGTTCGAGGCCAACCTGGTCTACAGAGAGAGTTCCAGGACAGCCAGGGCTACACAGAGAAACCCTGTCTTAGAAAAAAAAAATTACAGAATCTTTGCATGGTAAGGCTTACATCTAGCCCCAGCTAATAGGGAGCCAAAGGAGGATCCCTTGAACTATTTGAGAGAATTTGATCAACACAGTGACACTATGACACTGCATCTTTAAAAAGGAAAATAAAAAATGAGAAAGGTGTCTTGGGTAGTGGGAGGGATGGAAATGATCCAGATACATTAATACTTAAGTATGGAACTTTTCAGGAAGTAAAACTGTTTTTAAAACTTGTAATAACTCAGAGTTTGTGGAATAAATTCTCCTCTCCCTCCCTAAGTCTTCTACTCCGTGGCCATCTCCCTACTGCCTACGGCCTGGACTAGAGTAGACCAGGACCTAACTCGCTATCTTTTTGTTTTAGCCTCCAAAATGCTTGGATTACAAGTGTGAGTCACTATGCTTTACACAGGTCCGCATATTCTCTTTTTATTTTCACCTTGGGCATCCCTTAGCTTTCGTGTCTAAATCTTGGTAACAATTTGTGGTAGCTGGGTTATTTTTTTCTCGCATAGTTCCTTAGTTTGTGGTTAGATATGTTCACCTGAGAACCCACCACAGAATTCCAGTAGCCTTTCAGTTAGAGTGGAAGTTTGCCCCATCCCGCACCCCCAGGTCCAAGCCGGCTGCCAGGCTGCGCCTACAGCCCCGCCTCGTGACGTCACCAGCGGGCTAAACCAAACTGAGCTGAGTCCCCTCATTTATCTCTTTGGGTTGATCTCCTAAAATATAGGCTTTCTCGAGTACGCCCCAGCTCACATCTTTTTTTTAGATACAAAGGTATTGTGAAAGCTGCAGGCTAATAGCCCACAACGCCGCGAGACCGCGGCCGCGGCGCTCAGCCGCAGACTCCGCCCATAGACACGCCCCCTTCTCTTCGCGTCGCGAGACCGCAGTCGCGGGCGCGCAGCCGTTGGCGCGCAGCCGCGGGCACACAGCCAAGACCGCAGTCGCGGGCGCGCAGCCGTTGGCGCGCAGCCGCGGGCACGCAGCCACGGGCGCGCAGTCGCAGACTCCGCCCACAGACACGCCCCCTTCTCCTCGCGTTTGTATAGCCCGCCCCTCAACCGGCGCCTCACACACGAGGCTTGCCGGAGGGAAAGGCGGAGCGGTGCCAGGGTGACGCTTCATCTTCCCGCCTCCTTGTGGGTCGGGCGCGCTTGGTTTAGGCTTCTGACTACAGACTGGTAACAAACAGCGGGCCCCTTTGGAGCGCCCTTCAGGGGGTGGTTTAGGGTAGCCGTTCGTGGCATCCCGCTACTGTGAGAATTATGTCGGAAAATAAGGCCTTCCCCTCAGGCAGGGGCGTCACACGTGGCCGCGGTAGCCGCGGGCGTGAGGTAGACTGGGCCCCCGGAACCCGGAGTGCCACTTCCCAGACCCACGTGGAGACAGCCCGCGTAGGCAGTATCTCTAGCAGCTCTTTCGAGTCCTCCCACTCTCAGTGGCGGACCGCCTCCCAACCCTTTTCCTCAACTCAGACAGGGTCCATTCAGGAGCTGGGGGGCCCCTCGAGCTCCAGCAACCTCCCTCAGAGTTTCAATGATAATTTCGGCCCGAGAAATGACCAGGGTCAGCGCGTGCGCAGCCAGAGCGTTCAGGTTACTACTGTAGCCTCAGACTCCACCATCCCTAGCTCTTACTCTCCGCGCTTATCTGTAGGGTCCACCCCAATGCCAGACTCAACCCGATCTGGGCAAAGGTACTCATTCGCATCTGGGCAAGTGTCCTCGATGGCTTCTATACTTAGTACCTCTGTCGAGTCAGAACTAGGCTCTGCCCCTGGAGACTCACAGATCAGCACTCCCCAAGGGTCAGTAGTGGAGGCCACTCCATCCCTTCCCTCCGTGAGGTCTAGCCCCTCCTGGGGATTGGCAGTAGAACAACCTACACACAGTAGCACGTCCCTGCCTTCTTTACAACTGCCAGATACACCAGACAACACCCCGCTAGAATCGGCAGATGACTCCCCCAGACGTTCTCTGTCCGTCTCTGCTTGGTTATCAACTTCAACACTTTCTGCTCCCTGTGTCGGGTCTCAGCCGCCTCCATCAATTGATAGCTCAGTGCCTGTGTCCGCATCTCCTCCACTGTATGATCTCCAAAGTTTGATGGAGGAGCCCCCACCTTTCCGTGCCTCTCAAGTTCCAATGCTAGGGCCATCCCTGCCTTGTGTATGGGGTTCTCCCTGGGTATCTCAGCAAGGATCAGCTCCGCCCCTGGGCGCTCCCCTAGCAGTTGCACTGGAGCGTGCTCCGCCTTCAGGGCCGGACCTCCCCCCGATATGGGTGGATACATCAGCTCCGCCCTCAGACTCCAGTCAATGGGCGGTACGAGGGTCTGTTCCACCCTGGGCGGTCCCCCCTTATAAACCCGAGTCTCGAGAGAATTTTACCCAAACCATGACGGATCTGGAGAAGCTCCACACCGCAGGCCACATGTTTGACGTAGTCGTGATTGGAGGCGGCATCTCAGGTCAGTTTGGATCTTTAATAGTAGCATAAGGGGCCCTGGCTGACCAGGGGTAGGGAACTTGCGGTGTCCTTGTTGTGTTTGGGAGGGTCTTCCTCCCGCTTGGGTGTGTTAACTGTGGCAGGGCCCCAGATCCTGCCGGATGGGAGCAGGGGCTTGTCCCTTTGCTGGTAATATGCACCGGTGGAGGGAGTCGAAATAATTTGACACCTAACTACTAGATAATAATGATTAATTATCTCTTGTTTTGCAATTATATTTAGCACATTTAGCACAGTTTCCACTGTCCTCTATAGTGCCGTAGGTGGGCAACACATTTGCTATTTTACACAACCAAGCAACTGTGGCTTAAGAGTTTCAGTAACTGTCCTGAGGTCTCCCCAGGAAGCTACAGACCTGCTTTCTCCTATTCAAGACCTTCACTTCCAATTCTATAGGTGGTTGGTTAGCCTCCCTGACTTCACACCCTTTCCTCTGAACAGCACATCAGCCAATGTTTGTATGTATGTACTACTGAAGTAGTAGTAGGATTAGTTCAGTTCTGTTTTTTCTCTCAATCGCCATTCCTTAGGAAAATGAGTAGGTAAAAATACAGAGAGAGCATCTTTTAGAAAAAGGCAATTTAAAAAGCAAGCTCGAAGTTTCGATGGCTGGGTTTTTTTCTTTTCTTTTCTTTTCTTTTTTTTTTTTTTTTTATAAAAGTGTAGACAATTGCCCAAAGGGAATCTCTTCATAAAGCCAGAGCTGAGGGCAGGCAGGTCAGGGAGTGCCTTGTTGTATGCTCTTGGAGAGAGCTGCACTGTCTAAATCTTGTCCTGTGGTCCTGGCTTAAATGGCTCATCAAGTAAGGGGTACATGGACTTTTTTCTCTATTTTCTTGGAGACCTCATACATATTTATATATTAAATTGCCACCCATATTGTCATTGGAAAAATTTAGGAATTATGCTCTGTCTTTAGGTAGAAGCCCAAGCCCTTTCAAGTGTTAATTTTGGAGATATGTGTACAAGATGTAATTTAGAGGGAGAAAGGCAGTAGGAAGGAGTAAATAGGGTGCCCCACAGTATTCATTTTAATGTGTGTTCCCTTTGAGTAGACCATAAACATGCTTGTATATTAATTTTAGATATAGGTAGCTTTGGACCCATCCTGTTGAGGATAAACAGTCTAATCACCAGATTGGTATGGACTGTTGCTTTGGCAGTCCTAGCCAGTGGCAGCCAACTATAGGCCTGTATGCTGCTGTATCAGAGGGAAGCAGATCCTGGTGGAAAGTAAGAAAAAGGAACATTTATCCTTCCTTCCTTCCTTCCTTCCTTCCTTCCTTCCTTCCTTCCTTCCTTCCTTCCTTCCTTCCTTCCTTCCTTCCATAAACACTTGTTGAGTGCCTACAGTTTAGTGGATTGTTTTAAAAAATCTGGTTCCTTTAGGCAATTACCCTAGAAACACTGTGGTTGTTGATCACTGAAAAAGAAATATGATGATAATTTCTAGTATACATTGATTAACAATATACCACAATTTTCTGTTTTGCTGAGATTTTATTCTTGCCCTTTTCTCGGTTTGTCCCGAATTTTCCTTAAAGAAAGCCTTGTCTTCTAAATTGTTTTTGACGTTGGTTGTAAGACTAGCCTTTAATAGCTGAACTATTTCTCAAGCCTGCCTTTTTAAAATTTTTATGAGACATTATCTCATGAATCTCAAGCTGGCATCTAACTTAACATGTAGCTAAGGATGAACTTTGATTTCTGATTCTCTAGCATCCACCTGCCAAGTGCTCAGATTGCAGACGTGGGATACTGTGCCTGTTTTATGTAGTACTGGGGGTCAATGCCAGAGCTTCTTTATGTGTTGAAGGCAAACACTCTATCAAGTGAGCTATATCCCCAGCCATGTCTTTTGTTTTTCTTTTGTCTAACTGCTTGGTCTTTCCTCCTTTTCATATTTCACTGTTCATATTTAGTCATCAGCAGAGTGTATTTAGCATGTAACTGATGAACCTTAAAACTCGAGGTCCCTTCTGATTCTCATCCCAAATAACCAGCTCTATACTGAGTCATGTAAAATATTTTGCTTTATTTTTTTGTTTTGTGGTGGTGGTGGATTGACACAGGGTCTCATATAGCATAGGCTGGACTTGAACTTTCTGTGTACCTAGAATTGTTTTGGGCTTCTAATCCTCCTGCCTTATGCCCCACTAAGTGCTGAGGTTATACTTGTGTGCTACCATACCTGACTTACTGATTTCTTATTTCTTAAAGAGAGCATCCAAATTATATGAAGTTCCACAAAAATTTTTGTATTTATTATTGGAAATTATTAGTACATTTCAGGGGAGGAGGGCATAAAGAACTTTTTTTTTGCTCAGTAATTCACATGCTTATTTTGTCCAGACACCAACTATCAGTTTGCCAGCAACAGTGGAACTTGCCCTTAGTGTCATTTCTACCAGTTGGATCTGAGAGATTTTAGCAGCCAAACTGACTAGAAACATTTCTTTTTGTCTTTGTCATCCAAAATGAATTATTACTAACATAGATGTGGATGTCTGTCTGACTCAGGTATTAGATACAGGCTTTATGTTTCATAAATATACAAGAATATTCTGGTGAACTCCGCAGCACTTCTCTTTGTATATGCTAGTCATAGCCCACGGTATGATTCCCATGATATAATCCCTCAGTTTCTTTGTTTTGACGAAGGTCTGATGTAACTCAGGCTGGCTTCAACATTTTGTATTTATCATGTAGTTGAGGCAGCCATGAACTCCTGATCCTCCTGCTTCCATCGCCCAAGTGCTAGAATTAAAGGTATTGCTATCTTTCCAAGCTCCTGAATCAAGTTTATATATCCACTAAAGCAGAGTTAAAGGATTTCTTAAAATGATATTATTATTAACATGGATTTTAAGCACAAGAGTTAAGGATCAGTAGCAATCTGTAAGGTAGTTAAGATGTACTCCAAAGCAAGGGTGTAGGTTTGTCAAAGAATGGTAGCTTTGTGTCAGTTTTAAATGCTTTGGAATATTTTTGTCATGGTACCTATTTAACTATAATCTATGGTCAATAATTAGCATTTGCAATGTTATGCTTGTAACATACCTCCTAGAAGACTACATATTCTAAATAACATTCAGAATTTATTCACATTCGGAAGCTTTATTTTTATACAAAGAATAATATTTCTATTTTGTCATTTAAAACATAAAACATTTCTAACAAACATGACATCCTATTTTCTGTCAGCCCGACTAGTTATTATTTTTTAATCTTATGTTAGTAGTTGTGAAGGGAAATGGTCCTTGTTAAAATCTATAATCTATAACCCATCCCTTTTGAAATACTTTCCAGGTTTTCTGTGACACTATTAAATTCTGAACTTTTATCATACATTGCTTATACCTTTTCCATTTTCTTTTGAAATCACCTCAAGGCTCTGCTGTAAGTCATTCCTGGGCTCTTATTCTCTTCTTTCTCATTATATTCCTCCAGTGTTCCCTTATCTAAAGAAAGCTTTTGCATCTTTAATTTGAACCATTTTCTTTCTCCAAACTCATATTCCATAGCTTATCTTCTCATGGATATTTTGCCCTGAAATATAGCAGATTCAATGTATCTTCTGTAGTTCTTTGATTATTTTCTAAGATACCATCTTTTCCATCATTTTGATATATCCTTTTATCTATTTTATTTTATGTATTTATTTCTGATCCAGGGTCTTACATAGTCTAGGCTTAATTTGAAGTCGCATGTACCATTGTAGCCAAGGATGATCTTGACCTTTTAATTCACTTGTCTCTATTTCCTGAGTGGGAGACTCATTAGGTGTGTCACCACATCCAGGTTTATTTCTTTTTCTATTTTTCATGCATTACTAGTAATGGAACACAGGCTTCACACATACTAGGTGAACTACTAAATGATCTACATCTCCAATTGTTATATATTTTTCTTTTATACAGTGAGGTAAATATTACTGTTAATGAATATTAAAATACTCATGCATGTAGAGTGCTTTTGAATTATGAAAGGTTAAAACATACATAATGAAAATGGCTTAGTCATAATGTTGAATGGTCTTTGGTGAATAAAATGGTTTATTTTCAATTAAATACCAAGTGTATAGAAAGAACTTTCCCTATATAACTATATTTATATAAAAATATTATATATTTTACATATGAGCCAAGTTTTACTACAAAAATTGAGAGCTCTAGCTGCCTAGAACCTGGTACTGTATTCAGCTAGCAGGGAGTGAGTTTTTTCATGATCTAAGATAGAAAAGACATTTTGCAAAAAGACTGATTAATTAATATATTGAGTTCTACATACTGCAATTTCCCCCTTTCTGAAATCACCTTTAAGATTCATTTCTATGAGGACCATCTTAAAATTTTAACCCGGTACATTATTACTTTGCAGTGATTTAAAAAAAAACAAATTTTATATGAGGGTACTAGTTTTTGATAGCTTAGTTATTGGATACTGGGGTTCAATGAGGATGAGAATTTTGTTTCTTTTAGGATACTTCTTGTATTTAGTTTGATTTTTTTCATTAAAAATACACCAGTATACTTTCATTCCAGTGTATAAACTGTTTTTTGTTGTTTTTGAACAATGATATAAGGGTTACATTCATTGGAATTCTGCGTAAAAAATTATTTCTATTTCAAATGGTCAAATGAACTTTTGGATAGATCTGACATTGAATGATCAGTTTTAACATTTAATCTGTACTAATTGATTTCAATTTGTATATAACTCTCAGCTAATGTGATAAATATTTTTATAAGACTATAAGCATAATATAATTACATGGACCACAGAGGCCAAGTATGGAGAAAAGGAATGTCATAATACATTATTGATGATTATTGTACCCCATAATCATTTGTAGTTGTAATAGAGAGATGTTTTAACATGAAAAATCTTACAATATTTTTCTTTAGCTGTAGCCAGAAATCATGAGAATTTATTGTAGATTTCTTTTACATAGTGGACCTTGTAAAACCATAAAAGTCTGTGATTTAGAACTGTATACACTTTATAAGTATTTGCCTAGTAAATATTCATGTATATTTGAGATGCATAGATTTCATAATAAATTTGTGTTTAAGACTGGATGATTAGAACTTTACAAAAATATATTGCATTTTCTAAATGTTGTGAGCATTTGAGACAAATTGATTGTTTAGGTCATTTTACCTCTTTATGTATTGCGAAAAAAAATATAATTTTAAGCAGTGATTTGTGTTTTCTTTAGGTAACAAAAATAGGAAGGAATTTTATATATATATATGGGGGCAATGATCAATATAAAAGTTGGAAATGTCACTTTTAATAATAAAAAGAATAATTTTGTGAGGTGTTAGAGGATAATCCATAACTGTATCAAAGCTTTGCTCCCATACTTAGCTCATGTTATAGACGTATGATGTTATTTAACTAGGGCCTGCTTCTGGGACTTTATTACAGTAACTATTTGAACAATCTTAAAGGTAATTAAATCAATTTTTCCAAACTGTATTTTGACACACAGGTTTTAAAAAAAGGATAGCAGAGTATGGAGAAATGCTGAATTGAATGAGTAGTATTAGTATTAGTATTAGTATTTTGATGCTCAGGGCCTTTAATGTAAACCATGTTCTCTGGGAATTTATCTTCAAGAGAGAAGTATAAGTATCCCAACTTTTAAGAACATTAGTATTTTTCTTTGGCATGTCTTATCTGAGGATTGGTGTTTAATAAAATTTTGGGGGGAATTATTGCTTAAAATTTAGCCTCCTAGTGTGCAGAATTTGAGAATGTCTGTGTGGAACACGTGTATATTTGAAATTTCAATAAAAGAGTTGGACAAATAATGAATTAAGAAGTAATTACATCTCCCCACTGAGGTGAGATTTGTTTATCTAAAGTGAAGATACATGCTGGGCAATAATCAAATAAATTGAGACTGTCTAGACACCCAGTCTTTTAAATTACGGACAAATTGAAGCTAATTGTTAGCTTAATTCTATTTATTACTTGATACTGCACTATGTTTTCAGCTTATTGAAACTGAAAGGATTGTAAGATTTGGCCTTTTAAAAACACAGAATGATTTATTTGACAGTGAGCACAAAATCCAGACAGCAATGTTTGTATGTCTCAGTAACAAGCATGTGTGCATACTGATACTCTTTGTTTTCTTCTGTCAGCAACTGTGATGCTAGTTTAAACTTAGAAAAATGGAGCAATAATACTTAGAATATTCTGAATATATATTAATCTGATACTCTATCCTTTTTGAGCTTTCTGATTACTTGAGATAAACTTTATGTAAGGGCTTGAGAAGGCTCAGTAGTCCATTGTCGGCCTAGCTAACATGTATAAGGTCCTGGGTTCGACCCTAACCACCAGTAAAATCCACCCTATTGCAAAAGATGGTGCTGAATGTTTTTAATCTCAGCGGAGGCAGACCTCTCTGAGTCTACATAGGGAGGTCTTACCTGAAACAAAACAAAACAACACAACAAAACTCCAAACCAAACCATCTAAAGACCAACCAGGCAACCAACCAACAACCAATCAAACAAACAAAAAAACACCCAACTATTCTGATACCCTCACCCATGTGAATATGGTTTTGTTTTCTTAGTGTGTAGGTTTTTTTAGTGGTTGCAGCAAGTATTTGGACACCTGCAACACACCAGGCTCATTCTAAGGAAGTAAAGTTGTATTATACATTTGTATTTTCAAGAAGTTTTTTTGTTGTTGTTTTGGTTTTTGTTTTTTTTTTTTGTTTTTTGTTTTTTGTTTTTTGTTTTTTGTTTTTTTTTATCAAGGTGACATAGTTGCACGGGATTGTAATCCCAGGATTTTGGAGTCTGAGGACAAAAGAATCTCAAATTTGAGGCCTGCTTGAACTTCCTATCTTGTACCTTTTTGATTTTTTTCCTGATTCATTGCTATCTGGCCACACTAGCCTCACTGTTTATAGCACACATATGGACTCTTTAGACATTTCACAGCATACTTTGAAAAAAGGGTTCTTCCTCATAACTCATTTTTTCACTGCCAACCTTTTTAAAAAATTAATTTTAACCCTTTTTCTGTCCTTTCTTCCCATTACTTTTTTCATTCCTTGGCATACCTAGTCTTGCTACACAGCCGAGATGGCATCAAAATTGTAATTCTCCTAAATGAGCCTTCTCAGTACAGGAACTTCAGGTCTGTTACACCATGTCCAGCTGAGATCTATTTTTTTCTAAAAGTAGTCGTTGAATTTCATAGTGACTGGAAGGAGGATAGAATGCACAATGATATACAAAGTAGGTCCAAAAACAGGGAGTGTAGTTTCAGAGACTTATATCCGATAGTAGGTATCATCTTTTGTTTACTCTCCACAGCAACAACTGTAGTTGTTATATTAGAATCTGGACATGCTGTTATATGCCTGTAATCATAGCACTCAAGAGATTGAAGCAGGAGGGTTGTTGGTAGTTCAAGGTTAGCCTGAGCTGCGTAGAAAGACCTTGTCTCAAAAAAAAGTAAAGACAACACCTTTCTATACAAATGTTTGTCTGCTTTACCTGCTAAGCATTAAAAAAATAACACTTCTGTGTCTTCTAACCTTTTGTCATTATAATTACGTATTAGTCATTGTCTTTACCATCAATATAAGAACTGAGATTCATTTAGTCAGCATCATGGAAGAAATGTTTTGCATACACAGCCATTCTTTGCTACCCGTGGTATGGAAATTTGGTTCCAGAATCTCTGTGGGCACCAAAATTGGAGGATTTTTCAAGTTTTTCATGTAAAATGATATAGTTAAATAGAACCTCTATGATTATTCTATGTACTTTAAATCATCTCTAGATTACATGTAATACCTAATATAATATAATTTTGAATAAACTGCTTTCATGTTATTTATATAATAATGACAAAAATTAAATATGTTCCCTATAGATTCACTTTTTATTTATTTTTTAATTAAGTAATTTTTGGAGGGCAGGGTCTTATGTAGCCTGGTCTGGCCTCAAACTGACCATACAGTTGAGGATAGATGGCCTTGAAGTCCTGATCCTCTTCCCTTTACTGCCAAGTGCTGATATTATGTAGGTGTGCTTCTCCATGCTAAGCTAGATAGATCCAATCTCTAGCAAAACCAAACCAAGCAAAACACACAAAAAAAACCTGATTGAATCTGAGGGCTAACACTAAATTTCAAGATCATTCAGACTCATATTTAGGGCCATAGGGGATTTTTACTTAATTTCTTCATTCATCTTTATTTACGTGTCAAACCTCATTCCAGAAAATAAGAAACATGTTCAGAAAGATTACTTATTTTCTAATAGCTAATCTTTAATACAAGATGAGTAAGCTAGTCATTTGAGAATCCTTTATGATATTGGTAATAATTTTTAGAATAATAGCAAAATCAACAGATTCTGGGTAGATCTGTTCAAATCTGGGATGTTTGGCATTTAGATGTTAACATTTTGTCTCTTTTATTTTGCCTTTAGGATTGGCTGCTGCCAAACTATTGTCTGAATACAAAATTAATGTCTTGGTTCTGGAAGCCCGGGATAGAGTTGGAGGAAGAACATATACTGTGAGGGTAAGTGATTTCAATATTTTATGGCATCTCATTTAAACTAAATGGGGCACTTGAGGTCAGAGCCCTAGAGGAGCTCTATAAATCACATAGTTAAGCTATTAGTCCAATAATTCTAAACTATTTTATTAAGTAAGTGGCCTTTACTTACTTTCTTTCCTTCTTTCTTTCTTTCTTTCTTTCTTTCTTTCTTCCTTCCTTCCTTCCTTCCTTCCTTCCTTCCTTCCTTCCTTCCTTCCTTCCTTCCTTCCTTCCTTCCTTCCTTCCTTTCTTTCTTTCTTTCTTTCTTTCTTTCTTTCTTTCTTTCTTTCTTTCTTTCTTTCTTTCTTTCTTTCTTTCTGACAGTGTCTTTTTCTGTATCTTAGGCTAGACTTAAATCCGCTATAGTGTCCTGGCTGACCTCAAATTTATCTTCCTAACTCAGCTGTCCAAGTGCTGGGATTATAGACATATACTACTATGCCCAACATGTTGTTCTTTTTAACAAGTGCTAACTGCATAGTGATGGACTCTAACCAGTCACTCACATTCTAGAAACACACCAAATGTGAACAAATAACTGTTGTAATGTCTATATTATAGAGTCAAATTGAGTATGTAGTATCTGACTCAGTGCAATAGTTTGGCTAGACTAAAAGTGATTTTGTATCCCTAATGTACACAGGTGTCTAAGCTCTTCTACTCATCCCATGCCATATATTCTTACTCTCATCTACTTCACTAGTCCTACAAGGCCTGTTTATATTTTGCTCAGCTCGAAAAATGTTCCCTACAACCTTGCTACTCCATTCATGGTCAATGGACCTACAGCCTTGGAATTACCTGGAAACTTGAGAGAAGTATAAATTCTCATGGCTGTTGAATCTACATTTTTCTTTTAATAAGCTTCCCAGGGGTGGTGGCAAATATGCTACTCTGGTATAGGCATTCTTGCTTCCTTAACTTTAAATCCACATTACATTTATTTGTAATATTTCTGAGTATTCCTTTAGATATAATAATCTACTATAGATTTTGGATAAGAGTACTTTTCGCTCTTGCAGAGCATCTGGGATTGGTTCCAAGTACACAACCATTTCTAAGTCCAGTTCTACGGTCTAAAGTCCTCTTAGGACTTCTGTGGGTACTAGGAATACATATGGTGCATATACATATATGTGAACAAAACATTTATATACATTTAAAATGTACAAAAAGAGTGAAGAGACTGGAATTTCTTCACTGTACTTACTTGACTCCAACCTGGATAAGTCTTATTAGCATTTCACATGCAAATCTTATGCTGAATAATAAGATACTCATAAGTCTTCCAAAAAGCTCCTGTACACCTTTATTTTAATTTTGTTCCATATTGGGGCAGGGACTCACTGTGTAACACTGGATGTCTTGGAACTCTTATGTAGATCAAGCTAACAATGAACTCACACCAAGCTGCCTCTGCCTGCTAGATGCTGCTATTAAAGGCATGCACCACCACATCTGGCTTGTTATTTTATTTTATTTTTGCTGTGTAAGGATGGCCTTCAAATTGAGATTCTACTGTCCCAGCCTTAGGAATAATGTTATAATAGGTATGTGCCTCCACAACCTGCCTATCTTAAAATTGAAATTGAAGGCATTGTATGGTAGTACAAAAGACAAGTTAAATATTCTACCTGTAGTCACTTTTTAGATGTGATTCTTCTGTCATTTTCTGAAAAATATCTTTAATTTTAGAGATAGTGATTACATTTTCCTTTACTCCCACTTTTCTTGTCATTTAAACCTTTTGCTTATTAAATAGTAACATCAGTCATGCTGCAGATTTTCAGTTAAGAGCAAGTCACATAAAGGAAATGAAATTCTAACATGCTTATCCCAGTCTATGTTATTGGCTTTAGCTACTTGGTCATATTGCTCCATTTATATATGTCAGCAGCAGCAGATAGGAATTATTAGTGTCTCTTCAGCATGGTACTATATACCTCTTTGGTATTCCTTTCTCATAAGAAAAGGATCTTAGAAATACTTTGAACTGAACACTTAGCATTTATATTTCCAATGCCTAGAGAGAGAAAAAGAAGGCTTTGCGAAATGGTCAGGATGGTATTGAGTAGAAAGTTAAATCAAAATTTTAAGAATTGATTCAAATAGCATTATCAATTAGGATAATCTTGGAAGAAGTCATACAAACTATTTTGGAGGGATACCTCTCTTTTTAAAAATTCTCTCATATATTACATTCCAACCATGGTTTCTGCTCCTTCCTTCTCTCCTGGACCCTCCTCCTATTTCCCACCATTAACTCCTCTTCCTTTTTCTTCAGACGATGGCAGACCTCCCAAAACACATATAGAGTCCCACAAGAAGGCCAAGGTGCACAACCATAACATATATGTGGAGGGCTAATGAATGCCTCACCCTTTTCTGCTCCATTTATGATTATTTGCTTTAAAGACATTCTGTTCTCTTTAAAGTATTCTAAAGAAATATTTGTACAGTATAAGCCTTCTTTCTGTCTATGCTAAGTAAGAGAAATCTGTTGGTATTTTAGTCTTTAAAACATGTTAGAGACTAAAGAAGCTTCAGGAGACAGTATTGATAATGAAAGAAAGCATGAAGATTATGATATCCAGATTAAAGAAGTCAAAAATAGCACTTCACTACTACTGCTAAAGTAGAATGGAAACCATGAGTAACTCTTCTATTGAAAAGAGTAAAATGCTAACTAAAATGCACTGTATTGATCTTAGAGGACAGTTAGAAATTAGTAGATATCGATATTAAACAGGTATCGCAGAAACAATCACCCAAATTGATTGTGTATATGTGTCTGTCTCTCTCTCTCTCTCTGTGTGTGTGTGTGAGAGAGAGAGAGAGAGAGAGAGAGAGAGAGAGAGAGAGAGAAAGATAGAGACAGAGACAGAGACAGAGAGTCAGAGAGACAGAGAGAGAGGCAGAGGTAGAGATAGAGAGACAAAGAGACAGAGACCCAGAACATAGTGGACAAGAAATGAATCACTTAGCTATAACCTCATGTCTAGAGTACATTTTTTTCATAAGGACCATAAAAGCAGTCACTTTAAAGAGCTGCTAATATATTTCTCAGTGGTAGAACAGTTTCTTATCATGCTAAATGCCAAATGCCATGCTAAGATTCCTTTGCCAACAACTGCAAAACAAGACTCCCACACAACAATTCAGCAAATACTTGGGATCTTGGTCAGCACTTCAAGACCAACATTCATTCTAAACAGAAACTGTCTTGCATTTGTCTTCAAAATACTTTTGGGATCCATTGCTTCTAATATTGTTACTGCTATATCATGGTGGGAGCCACTTGTCACCTCTAGGCCAGGTTAGTGTTCCCTGTTTTTGTTCTTGTTCCTTATTATTAATCAATTTTTAGTATCACAGCAGTGAAGGTGAGTCATTGAGATCAAAGTCATGTCTTAGCACTACTCAAAGCTTTCCAAAGCCCCACCTTCTCACTTAAGTACAAAGCCAATGTCTTTTCAGTGTCCTGAGGGACTTTTATCTCACAGACTCTCTCGTTGATGTTCTTCCTCGTTCATTTTCTTCTAGCCAAGGTAAATATGTATATGAGAAGAGCTTTTCAACCCTTCACTTCAGGTTATGCAGCATCTTAGAACTAAGGGTGGACTGCAAGAAGAACAGTTCATATGTGCATTTCCTCCTAGCTTCAAATCTCAGATACTGAAATGAAAACAGTTTTCTGGTATTATTAATGTTTCATAAATCTTTTCAGAGAAAAATAACTTCTAGCATTCCACTTATTTGTGCATGGTTTTCAAGTACACTGCTTGCTACACAATAAAATATAATCAGACAAGTAAGGGTAAATAAGCATTATGCACATACAAAAACTGATGCAAACAACAGAATAGAAGGAAACCTTAGGGAACTTATTGCAAATATATAAAGGAATTGTAGGTTACCAACATTCAATTTGTTAAATAAATCAAATATGTTAATAAAAACTATTGGTTTTAAGAGGGGAAAAGAAAAAATACTTTAGTGTATGAGAGAATTAGCATATTTGTAAATATTACTTATATAGGTATTTTATACTTTTAAATATTATTTTGCCATGATTCATTTTCCCTGGAAAATTTTTAAAGTATCAGCAGGAGCCAATGAATGTGGGCTGATTTAAGATTTCAACTGGTGGAAATCAGGGAGTTGAGTTAGGATTAATAAATCCCTGGGTGACTCCTATAGTAACAATGGAAGAGAAAAATGCACATAAGTTAGGTGATTTGCAAAAGATCTAGATCAGCATCATGTGTTTGAGTTGTTTCTCTGTTGTATTGTTGAATCAACCTCATCAGTAGCTCTACAAATGGACATGCTTATTGAATTGTCAGACAGTGTTCCCCAGTTTTGAGTGGAAGAGAAAAATATTTTGAATTTCAGTGTGAACATTATAAAGGACATGTGAGACAAAATTAAGTTAGCAAATTAAATATGATTTTTCATGATGAAAAGGTTTCTAGATTACAAGATTTAGCAATCTACTTTTTCTTTTTCTTCAGAATGACCATGTTAACTGGGTAGATGTTGGTGGAGCCTATGTGGGACCAACCCAGAACAGGATCTTACGCTTGTCTAAGGAGCTGGGCATAGAGACCTATAAAGTGAATGTCAATGAGCGTCTAGTTCAATATGTCAAGGTA
>NW_026263248.1:0-109000 GCF_947179515.1 Apodemus sylvaticus
AGGCTACACGCGTAGATATACACGCCACACCAAAGCTTTTCGTGTTACAACATTTTGTTTGTGAAAAACAAGATAATTTCGCAGGATGCGAGATTTCCTTAAAACGTGGTTTCTGACAAATTTTGATGAAAGAAAATTCTCCTGTGGGTTCTCTTTTGAGGCTACACGAAGAAATAATGCATCGTTCAAAATTAGCTTGTATCTCCTAAACAACACGTTGTAACTCAAAAAGATTTGGTGTGGCGTGTACATCTAAACGTGTAGCCTCAAAAGAGAACCCACAGGAGAGTTTTCTCTCGAGAGAACATGTAAGAATACCACGTTATAAGGAAATACAATGTTGCAGAATAAAGACAAATATGTACACATTGTAAACACTTTACGAGAAGAAATAACGCATCATACAAAATTAGCTTGTATCTCCTAAACAACACGTTGTAACTCGAAAAGATTTGGTGTGGCATGTACGTCTAAATGTGTAGCCTCAAAAGAGAACCCACAGGAGAATTTTTGTTCGTCAAAATATGTCAGAAAACCACGTTTTAAGGAAATCCCGCATCATGTGAAATTATCTTGTTTTTCTTAAACAACACGTTGTAACTTGAAAAGATTTGGTGTTGCGTGTATGTCTAAGCATGTAGCCTCAAAAGCGAATGCACAGGAGAGTTTTCTCTTGAAAGAAGATGTAAGAATACCACGTTCTAGGAAATACAGTGTTGTAGACTAAAGACAAATACGTACGTATTGGAAACACTTTTAGAGATGAAATAATGCATCGTTCAAAATTAGCTTGTATCTCCTTAACAACACGTTGTAACTCGAAACGATTTGGTGTGGCGTGTACGACTAAACGTGTAGTCTCAAAAGAGAACCCAGAGGAGAATTTTCTTTCTTCAAAATGTTTCAGAAATCACGTTTTTAGGAAATCCCGCATTGTGGGAAATTATCTTGATTTTCCTAAACAACACGTTGTAACTCGAAAAGCTTTGGTGTTACGTGTATGTCTAAGCGTGTAGTCTCAAAAGAGAACGCAGAGGAGAGTTATCTCTCGAAAGAATATGTAAGAACACCACGTTATAAGGAAATACAGTATTGCGGAATAAAGACAAATACGTATGTATTGGAAACACTTTACGAGAAGAAATAAAACATCGTTCAAAATTAGTTTGTATCTCCTAAACAACACGTTGTAACTCGAAAAGATTTGGTGTGGCGTGTATGTCTAAGCGTGTAGCCTCAAAAGAGAACGCACAGGAGAGTTTTCTCTCGAAAGAATATTTAAGAATACCACGTTATAAGGAAATACAGTGTTGCAGAATAAAGACAAATACGTACATATTGGAAACACTTTATGAGAAGAAATAACGCATCGTACAAAATTAGCTTGTATCTCCTAAACAACACATTGTAACTCGAAAAGAGTTGGTGTGGCATGTACGTCTAAATGTGTAGCCTCAAAAGAGAACCCACAGGAGAATTTTCTTTCGTCAAAATATGTCAGAAAACCACGTTTTACGGTAATCCCGCATCGTGTGAAATTATCTTGTTTTTCCTAAACAACACGTTGTAACTTGAAAAGCTTTGGTGTTGCGTGTATGTCTAAGCGTGTATCCTCAAAAGCGAACGTACAGGAGTGTTTTCTCTCGAAATAAGATGTAAGAATACCACGTTCTAAGGAAATACAGCGTTGCAGACTGAAGACAAATAGGTACTTATTGGAAACACTTTTAGAGATGAAATAACGCATCGTTCAAAATTAGCTTGTATCTCCTAAACAACACGTTGTAACTCGAAAAGATTTGGTGTGGCGTGTACGTCTAAATGTGTAGCCTCAAAAGAGAACCCACAGGAGAATTTTCTTTCGTCAAAATTTTTCAGAAATCACGTTTTTAGGAAATCCCGCATTGTGCGAAATTATCTTGTTTTTCCTAAACAACACGTTGTAACTCGAAAAGCTTTGGTGTTACTTGTATGTCTAAGCATGTAGCCTCAAAAGAGAACCCACAGGAGAGTTTTCTCTCGAAAGAATATGTAAGAATACCACGTAATAAGGATACGGTGTTGCAGAGAAAAGACAAATACTTATGTATTGGAAACACTTAATGAGAAGAAATAACGCATGGTACAAAATTAGTTTGTATCTCCTAAACAACACGTTGTAACTCGAAAAGATTTGGTGTGATGTTTACATCTAAACGTGTAGCCTCAAAAGAAAACCCACAAGAGAATTTTCTTTCGTCAAATTTTTTTCAGAAAACCACGTTTTAAGGAAGTCCTGCATCGTGCGAAATCATCTTGTTTTTCCTAAACAACACGTTGTAACTCGAAAAGCTTTGGTGTTGCGTGTATGTCTAAGCGTGTAGCCTCAAAAGAGAAGGCACAGTAGTGTATTCTCTCGAAAGAATATGTAAGAATACCACGTTATAAGGAAATACAGTGTTGCAGAGTAAAGACAGATACTTACTTATTGGAAACACTTTACGAGAAGGAATAATACATAGTACAAAATTAGCTTGTATTTCCTAAACAACACGTTGTAACTCGAAGGATTTGGTGTGGCATGTAATTTGAAACTTGTAGCCTCAAAAGAGAACCCACAGGAGAATTTTCTTTTGTCAATATTTGTCAGAAAACCACGTTTTAAGGAAATCCCGCATTGTGCGAAATTATCTTGTTTTTCCTAAACAACACGGTATAACTCGAAAAGCTTTGGTGTTGCCTGTATGTCTAAACGTGTGGCCTCAAAAGAGAACGGACAGGAGAGTTTTCTCTCGAAAGAATATATAAGAATACCACGTTATAAGGAAATACAGTGTTGCAGAGTAAAGACAAATACGTATGTATGGGAAACACTTTACGAGAAGAAATAACACATCGTAAAAAATTAGCTTGTATCTCCTAAACAACACGTGGTAACTCGAAAAGATTCAGTGTGGCGTGTACGTCTAAACCTGTAGCCTCAAAAAAGAAGACACAGTAGAATTTTCTTTCGTCAAAATTTGTCAGAAAACCACGTTTTAAGGAAATCCCGCATCGTGCGAAATTATCTTGTTTTTCCTAAACAACACGTTGTAACTCGAAAAGCTTTGGTGTTGCGTGTATGTCTAAGCGTGTAGCCTCTAAAGAGAACTCCCAGGAGAGTTTTCTCTTGAAAGAACATGTAAGAATACAATGTTATAAGGAAATAGAGTGTTGCAGAGTAAAGACAAATGCGTACTTATTGGAAACACTTTAAGAGAAGAAATAACACATAGTACAAAATTAGCTTGTATCTCCTAAACACTTGGTAACTGGAAAGGATTTGGTGTGGCGTGCACGTCTAAACGTGTAGCATCAAAAGAGAACCCACAGGAGAATTTTCTTTCCTCAAAATTTGTCAGAACACAATGGTTTAAGGAAATCCCGCATTGTGCGAAATTATCTTGTTTTTCATAAACAACACGTTGTAATTCGAAAAGCATTGGTGTTGCCTGTATGTCTAAATGTGTAGCCTCAAAAGGGAATGCAAAGGATAGTTTTCTCTCGAAAGAATATGTAAGAATACCATGTTATAAGGAAATACAGTGTTGCAGAGTAAAGACAAATACGTACGTTTTGTAAACACTTTACGAGAAGAATTAAAGCATCGTACAAAATTAGCTTGTATCTCCTAAACAACACGTTGTAACTCGAAAAGGTTTGGCGTGGCGTGTACTTCTAAACATGTAGCCTCAAAAGAGAACCCACAGGAGAATTTTCTTTCGTCCAAATTTTTCAGAAAACCACGTTTTAAGGAAATCCCCCATCGTGCGAAATCATCTTCTTTTTCCTAAACAACATGTTGTAACTCGAAAAGCTTTGGTGTTGCGTGTATGTGTAAGCGTGGAGCCTCAAAAGAGAAGGCACAGGAGAGTTTTCTCTCGAAAGAATATGTAAGAATCCCACGTTATAAGGAAATACAATTTTGCAGATTAAAGACAAATAAGTACAGATTGGAAACACTTTACGAGAAGAAAGAATGCATCGTAAAAAATTAGCTTGTATCTCCTAAACAACATGTTGTAACTCGAAAAGATTTGGTGTGACGTGTACGTCTAAACGTGTAGCCTCAAAAGAGAACCCACAGGAGAATTTTCTTTCTTTCTTTTTTTTTTTTACGTTTTTTAAATTAAATATTTTCTTTATTTACATTTTAAATATTATCTGCATTCCTGGTTTCCCCTCTGAAAACACACTATCCCATAACCCCTTCTCCCTGCTCACCAACCCATCCACTCCCACTCCTTTTTTTTTTGTCTTATTTTTTTTTAGTGTTAACTTTTTTTTATTCGATATAATTTATTTACATTTCAAATGATTTCCCCTTTTCTAGCCCCCCCACTCCCCGAAAGTCCCGAAAGCCCCCTTCTCTTCCCCTGTCCTCCCATCCACCCCTTCCCACTTCCCCGTTCTGGTTTTGCTAAATACTGTTTCACTGAGTCTTTCCAGAACCAGGGGCCACTCCTCCTTTCTTCTTGTTCCTCATTTGATGTGTGGATTATGTTTTGGGTATTCCAGTTTTCTAGGTTAATATCCACTTATTAGTGAGTGCATACCATGATTCACCTTTTGAGTCTGGGTTACCTCACTTAGTATGATATTCTCTAGCTCCATCCATTTGCCTAAGAATTTCATGAATTCATTGTTTCTAATGGCAGAATAGTGCTCCATTGTGTAGATATACCACATTTTTTGCATCCACTCTTCTGTTGAGGGATACCTGGGTTCTTTCCAGCATCTGGCAATTATAAATAGGGCTGCTATGAACATAGTAGAACATGTATCCTTATTACATGGAGGGGAGTCTTCTGGGTATATGCCCAGGAGTGGTATAGCAGGATCTTCTGGAAGTGAGGTGCCCAGTTTTCGGAGGAACCGCCAGACTGATTTCCAGAGTGGTTGTACCAATTTGCAACCCCACCAGCAGTGGAGGAGTGTTCCTCTTTCTCCACACCCTCTCCAACACCTGCTGTCTCCTGAATTTTTAATCTTAGCCATTCTGACTGGTGTAAGATGAAATCTTAGGGTTGTTTTGATTTGCATTTCCCTGATGACTAATGAAGTTGAGCATTTTTTAAGATGCTTCTCCGCCATCCGAAGTTCTTCAGGTGAGAATTCTTTGTTTAACTCTGTACCCCATTTTTTAATAGGGTTGTTTGGTTTTCTGGAGTCTAACTTCTTGAGTTCTTTATATATATTGGATATTAGCCCTCTATATGATGTAGGATTGGTGAAGATCTTTTCCCAATTTGTTGGTTGCCGATTTTTCCTCTTGATGGTGTCCTTTGCCTTACAGAAACTTTGTAATTTCATGAGGTCCCATTTGTCAATTCTTGCTCTTAGAGCATACGCTATTGGTGTTCTGTTCAGAAACTTTCTCCCTGTACCGATGTCCTCAAGGTTCTTCCCCAGTTTCTTTTCTATTAGCTTCAGAGTGTCTGGCTTTATGTGGAGGTCCTTGATCCATTTGGATTTGAGCTTAGTACAAGGAGACAAGGATGGATCAATTCGCATTCTTCTGCATGCTGACCTCCAGTTGAACCAGCACCATTTGTTGAAAAGGCTATCTTTTTTCCATTGGATGTTTTCAGCCTCTTTGTCAAGGATCAAGTGGCCATAGGTGTGTGGGTTCATTTCTAGATCTTCAATCCTGTTCCATTGATCCTCCTGTCTGTCACTGTACCAACACCATGCAGTTTTTAACACTATTGCTCTGTAGTATTGCTTGAGGTCAGGGATACTGATTCCCCCAGATTTTCTTTTGTGCTGAGAATAGTTTTAGCTATCCTGGGTTTTTTGTTGTTCCAGATGAATTTGATAATTGCTCTTTCTAACTCTGTGAAGAATTGAGTTGGGATTTTGATGGGTATTGCATTGAATCTGTATAGTGCTTTAGGCAGAATGGCCATTTTAACTATATTGGTTCTACCGATCCATGAGCATGGGAGGTTTTCCCATTTTTTGAGGTCTTCTTCCATTTCCTTCTTCAGAGTCTTGAAGTTCTTGTCATACAGATCTTTCACATGTTTGGTAAGGGTCACCCCAAGATACTTTATACTGTTTGAGGCTATTGTGAAGGGGGTCATTTCCCTAATTTCTTTCTCAGCCTGCTTATCCTTTGAGTATAGGAAGGCCACTGATTTGCTTGAGTTGATTTTATAACCTGCCACTTTGCTGAAGTTGTTTATCAGCTGTAGGAGCTCTCTAGTGGAGTTCTTTGGGTCACTTAGGTAGACGATCATGTCGTCTGTAAATAATGATAGTTTGACTTCTTCCTTTCCAATTTGTATCCCTTTGACCTCCTTATGTTGTCGAATTGCCCGAGCTAGTACCTCAAGTACAATATTGAAAAGATAAGGAGAAAGGGGGCAGCCTTGTCTGGTCCTTGATTTCAGTGGGATTGCTTCAAGTTTCTCTCCATTTAGTTTGATGCTGGCTACCGGTTTGCTGTATATTGCTTTTACTATGTTTAGGTATGGGCCTTGAATTCCTGTTCTCTCCAAGACTTTAAGCATGAAGGGATGCTGAATTTTGTCAAATGCTTTTTCAGCATCCAATGAAATGACCATGTGGTTTTGTTATTTGAGTTTGTTTATGTAGTGGATTGTATTGATGGATTTCCGTATATTGAACCAACCCTGCATTCCCGGGATAAAGCCTACTTGATCATGGTGGATGATCGTTTTGATGTGTTCTTGGATTCGGTAAGCAAGAATTTTATTGAGTATTTTTGCATCGATGTTCATAAGGGAAATTGGTCTGAAGTTCTCTTTCTTTGTTGGATCTTTTTGTGGCTTTGGTATCAGCGTAATTGTGGCTTCGTAGAAGGAATTGGGTAGTGTTCCTTCTGTTTCTATTTTGTGGAATAGTTTGAAGCGTATTGGTGTTAACTCTTCTTTGAAGGTCTTGTAGAATTCTGCACTGAAGCCATCTGGTCCTGTGCTTTTTTTGGTTGGAAGACTTTCTATGACTCCTTCTATTTCTTTAGGCATTATGGGACTGTTTAGATGGTCTAGTTGGTCCTGATTTAATTTTGGTATTTGGTATCTGTCAAGGAAATTGTCCATTTCCTCCAGATTCTCCAGTTGTGTTGAGTACAGGCTCTTGTAGTAGGATCTGATGATTTTTTGGATTTCCTCAGTTTCCGTTGTTATATCTCCCTTTTCATTTCTAAGTTTGTTAATTTGGATACTTTCTCTGTGCCCTTTGGTCAGTCTGGCTAAGGGTTTATCTCTCTTGTTGATTTTCTCAAAGAACCAGCTCCTGGTTTTGTTGATTTTTTGTATGGTTCTCTTTGTTTCTACTTGATTGATTTCGGCCCTGAGTTTGATGATTTCCTGCCTTCTACTCCTCCTGGGTGAAATAGCTTCTTTTTGTTCTAGGGCTTTCAGGTGTGTCATTAAGCTGGTAATGTATGCTCTCTCCATTTTCTTTTTGGAGGCACTCAGGGCTATGAGTTTTCCTCTTAGCACTGCTTTCATTGTGTCCCATTGATTTGGGTATGTTGTGTTTTCATTTTTATTGTGTTCTAAAAAGTCTTTAATTTCTTTCTTTATTTCTTCCTTGACCAAGGTATCATTGAGTAGAGTATTGTTCAGTTTCCACGTGTATGTGGGTTTTCTGTTGTTTCTGTTGCTATTGAAGACCACTTTTACTCCATAGTGATCAGATAGGAGGCATGGTATTAGTTCTATCTTCTTATATTTGTTGAGGTCTGTCTTGTGACCAATTATATGGTCGATTTTGGAGAAGGTACCATGAGGTGCTGAGAAAAAGGTATATTCTTTTGTTTTAGGATAGAATGTTCTATATATATCTGTTAAATCTAATTGGTCCAAAGCTTCAATTAGTTTCATTGTGTCCTTGTTTAGTTTCTGTTTTCCTGATCGGTCCATTGAGGAAAGTGCAGTGTTGAAGTCACCCACAATTATTGTGTTAGGTGCAATGTGTGCTTTTAGTTTTAATAAAGTTTCTTTTACGAAAGAGGGTGCCCTTGCATTTGGGGCATAGATGTTCAGGATTGACAGTTCTTCTTTTTGTATTTTTCCTTTGACCAGCAAGAAGTGTCCCTCAGGGTCTCTTTTGATGACTTTGGGTTGAAAGTCAATTTTATCTGATATTAAAATGGCTACTCCAGCTTGTTTCCTAAGACCATTTGCTTGTAAAATTGTCTTCCAGACTTTTACTCTAAGGTAGTGATTGTCTTTGAACCTGAGGTGTGTTTCCTGTAAGCAGCAAAATGTAGGGTCCTGTTTACGTATCCATTCAGTTAGTCTGTGTCTTTTTGTTGGGGCATTAAGTCCATTGATGTTAAGAGATATTAAGGAATAGTGATTGTTACTTCCTATCATTTTTGACGTTATTTTTTAAATTTTAATGCTTAACTTCTTTTGGGTTTGATGAAAGGTTACTATCTTGCTTTTTCCAGGGTGAAGTTTCCCTCCTTGTATTGGTGTTGTCTTCCTATTATCCTTTTTAGGGCCGGGTTTGTGGATAGATATTGGGTAAACTTGGTTTTGTCATGAAATATCTTAGTTTCTCCATCTATGGTGATTGAGAATTTTGCTGGATATAGTTGTTTTCGTTGGCATTTGTGTTCTCTTAGAGTCTGCATGAGATCTGCCCAGGACCTTCTAGCCTTCATAGTCTCCGGTGAAAAGTCTGCTGTGATTCTGATAGGTCTTCCTTTACATGTTACTTGGCCTTTTTCTCTTACTGCCTTTAGTATTCTTTCTTTGTTTAGAACATTTGGTGTTTTGATTATTATGTGACGGGAAGTATTTCTGTTCTGGTCCAGTCTGTTTGGAGTTCTGTAGGCTTCTTGTATATTCATGGGCATCTCTCTCTTTAGGTTAGGGAAGTTTTCTTCCATAATTTTATTGAAGATATTTGCTGGCCCTTTAAGTTGTAAATCTTCACTCTCATCTATGCCTATAATCCTTAGGTTTGGTCTTCTCATTGTGTCCTGGATTTCCTGGATATTTTGGGTTACAAGCTTTTTGCATTTTGCATTTTCTTTAACTGTTGAGTCCATGGTTTCTATGGAATCTTCAGCATCTGAGATTCTTTCTTCTATCTCGTGTATTCTGTTGTTGATATTTGCATCTCTGTCCCCTGATTTCTTCCCAAGGCTTTCTATCTCCAAAGTTGTCTCCCTTTGAGTTTTCTTAGTTGTTTCTACTTCTGATTTTTGATCCTGGATGGTTTTGCTTAGCTCCTTCACTTGCATGTTTGTGTTTTCCTGTAATTCTTTAAGAGATTTTTGTGTTTCCTCTTTCATGAGCTCAGCCTGTTGACCAAAGTTCTCCTGCATTTCATTAAGAGATTTTTGTGTTTCGTCTTTCATGACCTCAGCCTGTTGACCAAAGTTCTCCTGTATTTCTTTAAGTGTTTTTTGCATTTCCTCCTTGTTGGCTTTTGTATTCTCCTGGATTTCTTTCAATGATTTTTGTGTTTCCCTTGCAAGGGCTTCTAACTTTTGATCCATTTTCTCCTGAATTTCTTTAAGTATGTCCTTCATGTGTTCCTGTACCAGCATCATGACCAGTGATTTTAAATCCAAATCTTGTTTGACTGGTGTGATGGGGTATCCAGGACATGTTGGTAGAGGAGAATTGGGTTCAGATGTTGCCATATTGCCTTGATTTCTGTTAGTGACGTTCCTGCGTTTGCCTTTTGACATCTAGTTCTCACTGGTGTTAGTTTGTCTTGTCAGTGCTGGACTCACCAGTGCAAGCTGCCCCTTCCCCGTTGGCCTCTGGTGCACAGCTTACCTCCTGCACTGCTTGTAGACAGGGTGCTGCTGCCCAGGCTGTTCAGATCCCAAAGCAGGCACCCGAAGGCTCCTGCTGGGGCCCGCTGGATTCACTGGAGCACACTGACTTCTCCCAGCTGGCCACCCGGAAACCCAGCTAGCCACTTGCAGGACTTGGAGATGTGGTGCTGCCGCCCAGGCTGATCTGGGCAGCAGAACTCCCAACCGGGTTGGTGCACACAAGGCTAGCCTAGCTGCTCAGGCCCTGAGTCTAGGCAAAAGCCTGGCAGGCCAATGTCGGTGCAAAGTTCCCCTCAGCTGTGGGTGTTAATTGGGTGTGTCAGGTGGCTAGGATGGTGGCGTGTGCGAGTTCCCTGAGAGTGCTGGGAGAGTCTGCTGGGCTAACAACCTCCTGGCTGGGTCAGCACACAGATGGCCCAACGAGCAGCCCAGGGCCTGGGGGTCAGTCTAGGGCCTGACCGTCTGAGACCCCTGCTATGTCCGCCTCGGGCTATGCCTGTTAGCTAGTTTGGTTTTGCCTGCTAGGTCTCTCTGGCTTCCCGTAGGCAAAATGGTGGTGGTGCGCAAACTGGCCCGGATAAACAACCTCCTGGCCGGGTCAGCACACAGATGGCCCACCGAGCAGCCCAGGGCCTGGGGGAAGTCCAGGGACTGACCGTCTGAGACCCCTGCTATGTCCGCCTCGGGCTATGCCTGTTAGCCGGTTTGGTTTTGCCTGCTAGGTCTCCCTGGCTTCCCCCAGGCAAAATGGTGGTGGTGCGCGCGCCGGCCCGGGAGGAAAAAAACCTCCTGGCCGGGTTTGCACCCCGGTGGACCCCCGATCAGCTCAGGGCCTGGGTGCCTGCCAACGCCCGTCGGGCTTAGACCCCCGCGATGTTGTTCTCAGGTTATATTTGCGTACCTCAGTCTGATTTCTCTGGCGACCGAGAACCAATATGGAGCCCACGTAACTGACTGGCGGGAGGCAGAGTTCTGATGTGGCTTCCGTGTGGTGAAAGGCACCGTAAATCCGCCGCTGCTTGCAGCCTGGCTGGCCAGCGATGGCCAGTGGTCGTGGGTACCAGGTCTGCCTGGACCCTGTCCGCTTGGTTCTACTGCTGATGGCCCTTCCTCTGGACCAGCCGCTGCTGCTGCTACTGCTGCTGCTGCCGCCGCTCCCAGGCCCAAGAATTTTCTTTCATCAAAATTTGTCAGAAACCACGTTTTAAGGAAATCTCGCATCGTGTGAAATTATCTTGTTTTTCATAAACAACACGTTGTAAATCGAAAAGCTTTGGTGTTGCGTGTATGTCTAAGCGTGTAGCCTCAAAAGAGAACGCACAGGAGAGTTTTCTCTCGAAAGAAAATGTAGGAATACCACGTTATAAGGAAATACAGTGTTGCAGAGTAAAGACAAATACGTACATATTGGAAACACTTTAAGAGAAGAAATAACGCATCGTACAAAATTAGCTTGTATCTCCTAAACAAAACTTTGTAACTCGAAAAGATTTGGTGTGGCTCATACCTCTACAAGTGTAGCCTCAAAAGAGAACCCACAGGAGGAAATTCTTTCGTTAAAATTTTTCAGAAAACCACGATTTATGGAAATCTCGCATCATGCGAAATTATCTTGTTTTTTCCTAAACAACACGTTGTAACTCGAAAAGCTTTGGTGTTGTGTGTTTGTCTAAGCGTGTAGCCTCGAAAGAGAACGCACAGGAGAGTTTTCCCTCGAAAAAATATGTAAGAATACCACGTTATAAGGAAATACAGTGTTGCAGAGTAAAGACAAATTCGTACGTATTGGAAACACTTTATGAGAAGAATTAACGCATCTTACAAAATTAGCTTGTATCTCCTAAACAAAACGTTGTAACTCGAAAGGATTTGTTGTGGCGTGTACATCTAAACATGTAGCCTCAAAAGAGAACCCACAGGAGAATTTTCTTTCGTCAAAATTTTTCAGAAAACCACGTTTTAAGGAAATCCCACATCGTGCGAAATTATCTTGTTCTTCCTAAACAACACGTTGTAACTCAAAAAGCTTTGGTGTTGCGTGTATGTCTAAGCGTGTAGCCTCAAAAGAGAAGGCACAGGAGAGTATTCTCTCGAAAGAATATGTAAGAATACCACGTTATAAGGAAATACAGTGTTGCAGAGTAAAGACAGATACTAAATTATTGGAAACACTTTACGAGAAGGAATACTACATCGTAAAAAATTAGCTTGTATTTCCTAAACAACACGTTGTAACTCGAAGGATTTGGTGTGGCGTGTAAGTTGAAACGTGTAGCCTCAAAAGAGAACCCACAGGAGAATTTTCTTTCGTCAAAATTTGTCAGAAAACCACGTTTTAAGGAAATCTCGCATTGTGCGAAATTATCTTGTTTTTCCTAAACAACACGTTGTAAGTCGAAAAGCTTTGATGTTGCGTGTATGTCTAAACGTGTGGCCTCAAAGGAGAACGCACAGGACAGTTTTCTATTGAAAGAATATGTAAGAATACCACGTTATAAGGAAATACAATGTTGCAGAGTAAAGACAAATATGTATGTATTGGAAACACTTTATGAGAAGAATTAACGCATTGTAAAAAATTAGCTTGTATCTCCTAAACAATACGTTGTAACTCGAACAGATTTGGTGTGGCGTGTACGTCTAAACATGTAGCCTCAAAAGAGAACCCAAAGGAGAATTTTCTTTCGTCAAAATTTTTCAGAAAACCACGTGTTAAGGAAATCCCCATCGTGCGAAATCATCTTCTTTTTCCTAAACAACATGTTGTAACTTGAAAAGCTTTGGTGTTGCGTGTATGTGTAAGCATGGAGCCTCAAAAGAGAAGGCACAGGAGAGTTTTCTCTCGAAAGAATATGTAAGAATACCACGTTATAAGGAAATACAATTTTGCAGAGTAAAGACAAATAAGTACATATTGGAAACACTTTATGAGAAGGAAGAATGGATCGTAAAAAATTAGCTTGTATCTCCTAAACAACACGTTGTAACTCGAAAAGATTTGGTGTGACGTGTATGTCTAAACGTTTAGCCTCAAAAGAGAACCCACAGGAGAATTTTCTTTCATCAAAATTTGTCAGAAACCACGTTTAAAGGAAATCTCGCATCGTGCGAAATTATCTTGTTTTTCCTAAACAACACGTTGTAAATCGAAAAGCTTTGGTGTTGCGTGTATGTCTAAGCTTGTAGCCTCAAAAGAGAACGCACAGGAGAGTTTTCTCTTGAAAGAATATGTAGGAATACCATGTTATAAGGAAATAGAGTGTTGCAGAGTAAAGACCACTACGTACATATTGGAAACACTTTAAGAGAAGAAATAACGCATCGTCCCAAATTAGCTTGTATCTCCTAAAGAACACTTTGTAACTCGAAAAGATTTAGTGTGGCTCGTACCTCTAGAAGTGTAGCCTCAAAAGAGAACCCACAGGAGAACTTTCTTTCATCAAAATTTTTCAGAAAACCACGTTGTATGGAAATCTCGCATCGTGCGAAATTATCTTGTTTTTCCTAAACAACACGTTGTAACTCGAAAAGCTTTGCGTGTATGTCTAAACGTGTAGCCTCAAAAGAGAACGCACAGGAGCGTTTTCCCTCGAAAGAATATGTACGAATACCACGTTATATGGAAATACAATGTTGCAGAGTAAAGGCAAATAAGGACATATTGGAAACACTTAGGAGAAGAAATAACGCATCTTACAAAATTTGCTTGTATCTCCTAAACAACACGTTGTAACTCGAAAAGATTTGGTGTGGCTTGTACGTCTACACGTGTACCCTCAAAAGAGAAACCACAGGATAACTTTCTTTCGTCAAAATTTGTCAGAAAACCACGTTTTAAGGAAATCTCGCATCGTGCAAAATTATCTTGTTTTTCATAAACAACATGTTGTAACTCAAAAAGCTTTGGTGTTTCGTGTATGTCTAAGCCTGTAGCCTCTAAAGAGAACGCACAGGAGAGTTTTCTCTCGAAATAACATGTAAGAATACAACGTTATAAGGAAATACAGTGTTGCAGAGTAAAGACAAATACGTAATTATTGGAAACACTTTACGAGAAGAAATAACGCATCGTAGAAAATTAGCTTGTATCTCCTAAGCAACACGTGGTAACTCGAAAGGATTTGGTGTGGCGTGTATGTCTAAACGTGGAGCCTCAAAAGAGAACCCACAGGAGAATTTTCATTCGTCAAAATTTGTCAGAAAACCACGTTTTAAGGAAATCCCGCATCGTGCGAAATAATCTTGTTTTTCATAAACAACACGTTGTAACTCTAAAAGCATTGATGTTGCCTGTATGTCTAAGTGTGCAGCCTCAAAAGGGAACGCACAGGAGAATTTTCTCTCGAAAGAATATGTAAGAATACCACGTTATAAGAAAATACAGTGTTGCAGAGTAAAGACAAATAGGTACTTATTGGAAACACTTTAAGAGAAGAAATAATGTATCGTACAAAATTAGCTTGTATCTCCTAAACAACACGTTGTAACTCGAAAAGATTTGGTGTGGCATGTACGTCTAAACGTGGAGCCTCAAAAGGGAACCCACAGGAGAATTTTCTTTCGTCAAAATTTGTCAGAAACCAAGTTTTAAGGAAATCCCGCATCGTGCGAAATTATCTTGTTTTTCCTAAACAACACGTTGTAACTTGAAAAGCTTTGGTGTTGCGTGTATGTCTAAGCGTGTAGCCTCAAAAGAGAACGCACAGGGGAGTTTTCTCTCGAAAGAATATGTAAGAATACCACGTTATTTGGAAATACAGTGTTGCAGAGTAAAGACCAATATGTATGTATTTGAAACACTTTATGAGAAGAAATAACGCATGGTAAAAAATTAGCTTGTATCTCCTAAACAACACGTTGCAACTCGAAAAGGTTTGGTGTGGTGTTTACATCTAAACGTGTAGCCTCAAAAGAGAACACACAGGAGAATTTTCTTTCGTCAAATTTTTTTCAGAAAACCACGTTTTAAGGAAATCCTGCATCATGAGAAATTATGTTGTTTTTCCTAAACAACACGTTGTAACTCGAAAAGCTTTGGGGTTGCCTGTATGTCTAAACGTGTGGCCTCTAAAGAGAACGCACAGGAGAGTTTTCTCTCGAAAGAATATGTAAGAATACCACGTTATAAGGAAATACAGTGTTGCAGAGTAAAGACAAATACGTACGTATTGTAAACACTTTACGAGAAGAAATAACGCATTTACAAAATAGGCTTGTATCTCCTAAACAACACGTTGTAACTCAAAAAGATTTGGTGTGGCATGTACGTCTAAACGTGTAGCCTCAAAAGAGAACCCACAGGAGAATTTTCGTTCGTCAAAATTTTTCAGAAAACCAGGTTTTAAGGTAATCCCGCATCGTGCGAAATTATTTTGTTTTTCCAAAACAACACGTTGTAACTCGAAAAGCTTTGGTGTTGCGTGTATGTCTAAGCGTGTAGCCTCAAAAGACCACGCACAGCAGAGGTTTCTCTCGAAAGAATATTTAAGAATACCACGGTATATGTAAATACAGTGTTGCAGAGTAAAGACAAATATGTACATATTGGAAACACTTTATAAGAAGAAATAACACATGGTACAAAATTAGCTTGTATCTCCTAAACAACACGTTGTGACTCAAAAGGATTTGATGTGGTGATTACATCTAAACATGTAGCCTCAAAAGAGAACCCACAGGAGTATTTTCTTTCGTCAAAATTTTTTCAGAAAACCACGTTTTAAGGAAATCCATCATCGTGCGAAATTATTTTGTTTTTCCTAAACAACACGTTGTAACTCGAAAAGCTTTTGTGTTGCGTGTATGTCTAAGCGTGTAGACTCAAAAGAGAATGCACAGAAGAGTATTCTCTCGAACAAATATGTAAGAATACCACGTTATAAGGAAATACAGTGTTGTAGAGTAAAGACAGATACATACTTATTGGAAACCCTTTACGAGAAGGAATAATACATCGTACAAAATTAGCTTGTATTTCCTAAACAACACGTTGTAACTCGAAAAGATTTGGTGTGGCGTGTACGTTGAAACGTGTAGCCTCAAAAGAGAACCCACAGGAGAATTTTCTTTCGTCAAAATTTGTCAGAAAACCACATTTTAAGGAAATCCCGCATCGTGCGAAATTATCTTGTTTTTCCTAAACAACACGTTTTAACTCGAAAAGCTTTGGTGTTGCGTGTATGTCTAAACGTGTGGCCTCAAAGAAAACGCACAGGAGAGTTTTCTCTCGAAAGAATATATAAGAATACCACATTATAAGGAAATACATTGTTGCAGAGTAAAGAAAGTACTTATGTATTGGAAACACTTTATGAAAAGAAGTAACGCATCATAAAAAATTAGCTTGTATCTCGTAAACAACACTTTGTAACTCGTAATGATTTCATGTGGCGTGTACGTCTAAACATTTAGCCTCAAAAGAGAACCCACAGGAGAATTATTTTTGGTCAAAATTTGTCAGAAAACCACGTATTAAGGAAATCCCGCATCGTGCGAAATTATCTTGTTTTTCCTAAACAACACGTTGTGACTCGAAAACCTTTGGTGCTGCGTGTATGTCTAAGCGTGTTGCCTCAAAAGAGAATGCACAGGAGAGTTTTCTCTCGAAAGAATATGTAAGAATACCACGTTATAAGGAAATACAGTGTTGCAGAGTAAAGACAAATAGGTACTTATTGGAAACACTTTACGAGAAGAAATAATGTATCGTACAAAATTAGCTTGTATCTCCTAAACAACACGTTGTAACTCGAAAAGATTTGGTGTGGCATGTACGTCTAAACGAGTAGCCTCAAAAGGGAAACCACAGGAGAATTTTCCTTCGTCAAAATTTGTCAGAAAACCACGTTTTAAGGAAATCCCGCATCGTGCGAAATTATCTTGTTTTTCCTAAACAACACGTTGTAACTCGAAAAGCATTGGTGTTTCGTGAATGTCTAAGCGTGTAGCCTCAATAGAGAACGCACAGGAGAGTTTTCTCTCGAAAGAATATGTAAGAATACCACGTTATTTGGAAATACAGTGTTGCAGAGTAAAGACCAATATGTATGTATTGGAAACACTTTATAAGAAGAAATAACGCATGGTAAAATATTAGCTTGTATCTCCTAAACAACACGTTGCAACTCGAAAAGGTTTGGTGTGGTGTTTACATCTAAACGTGTAGCCTCAAAAGAGAACACACAGGAGAATTTTCTTTCGTCAAAATTTTTTCAGAAAACCACGTTTTAAGGAAATCCCGCATCATGCGAAATTATCTTGTTTTTCCTAAACAACACGTTGTAACTCGAAAAGCTTTGGGGTTGCGTGTATGTCTAAACGTGTGGCCTCTAAAGAGAACGCACAGGAGAGTTTTCTCTCCAAAGAATATGTAAGAATACCACGTTATAAGGAAATACAGTGTTGCAGAGTAAAGACAAATACGTACATATTGTAAACACTTTACGAGAAGAAATAACCCATCTACAAAATTAGCTTGTATCTCCTAAACAACACGTTGTAACTCGAAAGGATTTGGTGTGGCGTGAACGTCTAAACGTGTAGCCTCAAAAGAGAACCCACAGGAGAATTTTCGTTCGTCAAAATTTTTCAGAAAACCACGTTTTAAGGAAATCCCGCATCGTGCGAAATTATTTTGTTTTTCCAAACAATACCTTGTAACTCGAAAAGCTTTGGTGTTGCGTGTATGTCTAAGCGTGCAGCCTCAAAAGAGAACGCACAGGAGAGGTTTCTCTCGAAAGAATATTTAAGAATACACGTTATATGGAAATACAGTGTTGCAGAGTAAAGACAAATATGTACATATTGGAAACACTTTACAAGAAGAAATAACGCATGGTACAAAATTAGCCTGTATCTCCTAAACAAAACGTTGTGACTCAAAAGGATTCGATGTGGTGATTACATCTAAACATGTAGCCTCAAAAGAGAACCCACAGGAGTATTTTCCTTCGTCAATTTTTTTTTTCAGAAAACCACGTTTTTTGGAAAACCATCATCGAGGGAAATTATTTTGTTTTTCCTAAACAACACGTTGTAACTAGAAAAGCTTTGGTGTTCCGTGTATGTCTAAGCGTGTAGACTCAAAAGAGAATGTACAGTAGAGTATTCTCTCGAACGAATATGTAAGAATACCACGTTATAAGGAAATACAGTGTTGCAGAGTAAAGACAGATACATATGTATTGGAAACACTTTACGAGAAGGAATAATACATCGTAAAAAATTAGCTTGTATTTCCTAAACAACACGTTGTAACTCGAAAAGATTTGGTGTGGCGTGTACGTTGAAATGTGTAGCCTCAAAAGAGAAACCACAGGAGAATTTTCTTTCGTCAAAATTTGTCAGAAAACCACATTTTAAGGAAATTCCGCATCGTGCGAAATTATCTTGTTTTTCCTAAACAACACGTTTTAACTCGAAAAGCTTTGGGGTTGCGTGTATGTCTAAACGTGTGGCCTCTAAAGAGAACGCACAGGAGAGTTTTCTCTCCAAAGAATATGTAAGAATACCACGTTATAAGGAAATACAGTGTTGCAGAGTAAAGACAAATACGTACATATTGTAAACACTTTACGAGAAGAAATAACGCATCTACAAAATTAGCTTGTATCTCCTAAACAACACGTTGTAACTCGAAAGGATTTGGTGTGGCGTGAACGTCTAAACGTGTAGCCTCAAAAGAGAACCCACAGGAGAATTTTCGTTCGTCAAAATTTTTCAGAAAACCACGTTTTAAGGAAATCCCGCATCGTGCGAAACTATTTTGTTTTTCCAAAACAATACCTTGTAACTCGAAAAGCTTTGGTGTTGCGTGTATGTCTAAGCGTGCAGCCTCAAAAGAGAACGCACAGGAGAGGTTTCTCTCGAAAGAATATTTAAGAATACCACGTTATATGGAAATACAGTGTTGCAGAGTAAAGACAAATATGTACATATTGGAAACACTTTACAAGACGAAATAACGCATGGTACAAAATTAGCCTGTATCTCCTAAACAAAATGTTGTGACTCAAAAGGATTCGATGTGGTGATTACATCTAAACATGTAGCCTCAAAAGAGAACCCACAGGAGTATTTTCCTTCGTCAATTTTTTTTCAGAAAACCACGTTTTATGGAAATCCATCATCGAGGGAAATTATTTTGTTTTTCCTAAACAACACGTTGTAACTCGAAAAGCTTTGGTGTTCCGTGTATGTCTAAGCGTGTAGACTCAAAAGAGAATGTACAGTAGAGTATTCTCTCGAACGAATATGTAAGAATACCACGTTATAAAGAAATACAGTGTTGCAGAGTAAAGACAGATACATATGTATTGGAAACACTTTACGAGAAGGAATAATACATCGTAAAAAATTAGCTTGTATTTCCTAAACAACACGTTGTAACTCGAAAAGATTTGGTGTGGCGTGTACGTTGAAATGTGTAGCCTCAAAAGAGAAACCACAGGAGAATTTTCTTTCGTCAAAATTTGTCAGAAAACCACATTTTAAGGAAATTCCGCATCGTGCGAAATTATCTTGTTTTTCCTAAACAACACGTTTTAACTCGAAAAGCTTTGGTGTTGCGTGTATGTCTAAACGTGTGGCCTCAAAGAGAACGCACAGGAGAGTTTTCTCTCGAAAGAATATATAAGAATACCACATTATAAGGAAATACAGTGTTGCAGAGTAAAGACAAATACGTACGTATTGGAAACACTTTACGAGAAGAAGTAACGAATCGTACAAAATTAGCTTGTATCTCCTAAACAACACTTTGTAACTCGAAATGATTTGGTGTGGCGTGTATGTCTAAACATGTAGCCTCAAAAGAGAATCCACAGGAGAATTTTTTTTGGTCAAAATTTGTCAGAAAACCACGTATTAAGGAAATCCCGCATCGTGCGAAATTATCTTGTTTTTCCTAAACAACACGTTGTGACTCGAAAAGCTTTGGTGCTGCGTGTATGTCTAAGCGTGTAGCCTCAAAAGAGAATGCACAGGAGAGTTTTCTCTTGAAAGAATATGTAAGAATACCACGTTATAAGGAAATACAGTGTTGCAGAGTAAAGACAAATAGGTACTTATTGGAAACACTTTAAGAGAAGAAATAGTGTATCGTACAAAATTAGTTTGTATCTCCTAAACAACACGTTGTAACTTGAAAAAATTTGGTGTGGCGTGTACGTCAAAAGGTGTAGCCTCAAAAGGGAACCCTCAGGAGAATTTTCTTTCATCAAAATTTGTCAGAAAACCACGTTTTAAGGAAATCCCGCATCATGCGAAATTATCTTGTTTTTCCTAAACAACACGTTGTAACTCGAAAAGCATTGGTGTTTCGTGTATGTCTAAGCGTGTAGCCTCAAAAGAGAACACACAGGAGAGTTTTCTCTCCAAAGAATATGTAAGAATACCAAGTTATTTGGAAATATAGTGTTGCAGAGTAAAGACCAATAAGTATATATTGGAAACACTTTATGAGAAGAAATAACACATTGTAAAAAATTAGCTTGTATCTCCTAAACAACACGTTGTAACTCGAAAAGGTTTGGTTTGGTGTTTACATCTAAACGTGTAGCCTCAAAAGAGAACCCACAGGAGAATTTTCTTTCGTCAAAATTTTTTCAGAAAACCACGTTTTAAGGAAATCCCGCATCATGCTAAATTATCTTGTTTTTCCTAAACAACACGTTGTAACTCGAAAAGCTTTGGGGTTGCATGTATGTCTAAAAGTGTGGCCTCTAAAGAGAACGCACAGGAGAGTTTTCTCTCGAAAGAATATGTAAGAATACCACATTATAAGAAATACAGTGTTGCAGAGTAAAAACAAATACGTACGTATTGGAAACACTTTACGAGAAGAAATAACGCATCGTACAATATTAGCTTGTATCTCCAAAACTACATGTTGTAACTCGAAAAGATTTGGTGTGGCGTGTACGTCTAAACGTGTAGCCTCAAAAGAGAACCCACAGGAGAATTTTCTTTCGTCAAATTTTTCAGAAAACCACGTTTTAAGGAAATCCCGCATTGTGCGTAATTATTTTGTTTTTCCAAAACAACACGTTGTAACTCGAAAAGCTTTGGAGTTGCGTGTATGTCTAAGCATGTAGCCTCAAAAGAGAACGCACAGGAGAGGTTTCTCTCGAAAGAATATGTAAGAATACCACGTTATATGGAAATACAGTGTTGCAGAGTAAAGACAAATATGTACGTATTGGAAACACTTTACGAGAAGAAATAACACATGGTACAAAATTAGCTTGTATCTCCTAAACAACACGTTGTGACTCAAAAGAATTTGATGTGGTGATTACATCTAAACGTGTAGCCTCAAAACAGAACCCACAGGAATATTTTCCTTCGTCAAAATTTTTTCAGAAACCACGTTTTAAGGAAATCCAGCATCGTGCGAAATTATTTTGTTTTTCCTAAACAACATGTTGTAACTCGAAAAGCTTTGGTGTTGCGTGTATGTCTAAGCGTGTAGCCTAAAAGAGAACGCACAGTAGAGTATTCTCTCGAAAGAATATGTAAGAATACCACGTTATAAGGAAATACAGTGTTGCGGAGTAAAGACAGATACATACGTATTGGAAACACTTTACGAGAAGGAATAATACATCGTACAAAATTAGCTTGTATTTCCTAAACAACACGTTGTAACTCGAAGAAATTTGGTGTGGCATGTACGTTGAAACGTGTAGACTCAAAAGAGAACCCACAGGAGAATTTTCTTTCGTCAAAATTTGTCAGAAAACCACGTTTTAAGGAAATCCCGCATCGTGCGAAATTATCTTGTTCTTCCTAAACAACACGTTTTAACTCGAAAAGCTTTGGTGTTGCGTGTCGTTCTAAACATGTGGCCTCAAAGAGAACGCACAGGAGAGTTTTCTCTCGAAAGAATATATAAGAATACCACGTTATAAGGAAATACAATGTTGCAGAGTAAAGACAAATACATACGTATTGGAAACACTTTACGAGAAGAAATAACGCATCGTACAAAATTAGCTTGTATCTCCTAAACAACACGTTGTAACTCGAAAAAATTTGGTGTGGTGTGTACTTCTAAACGTTTAGCCTCAAAAGAGAACCCACAGGAGAATTTTCTTTGGTCAAAATTTGTCAGAAAACCACGTATTAAGGAAATCTCACTTCGTGCGAAATTATCTTGTTTTTCCTAAACAACACGTTGTGACTCGAAAAGCGTTGGTGCTGTGTGCATGCCTAAGCGTGTAGCCTCAAAAGAGAACGCACAGGAGAGTTTTCTCTAGAAAGAATATGTAAGAATACCACGTTATAAGGAAATACAGTGTTGCAGAGTAAAGACAGATACATACATATTGGAAACACTTTACAAGAAGAAGTAATGCATTGTACAAAATTAGCTTGTATTTCCTAAAAAGCACGTTGTAACTCGAAAAGATTTGCTGTGGCGTGTACGTCTAAACGTGTAGCCTCAAAAGAGAATACACAGGAGAATTTTCTTTGGTCAAAATTTGTCAGAAAACCACATTTTAAGGAAATCCCGCATCGTGCGAAATTATCTTGTTTTTCCTAATCAACAAGTTGTAACTCGAAAAGCTTTGGTGTAGCGTGTATGTCTAAGCGTGTAGCCTCAAAAGTGAACGCACAGGAGAGTTTTCTCTCGAAAGAATATGTAAGAATACCAAGTTATAAGGAAATACAGTGTTGCAGAATAAAGACAAATACATATGTATTGGAAACAGTTTACAAGACGAAATATCGCATCGTATAAAATTAGCTTGTTTCTCCTAAACAACACGTCGTAACTCGAAAAGATTTGGTGTGGCGTGTACGTCTAAACGTGTAGCCTTATAGGAGAACCCACAAGAGAATTTTCTTTGGTCAAAATTTGTCAGAAAACCACGTTTTAAGGAAATCCCACATCTTGAGAAATTATCTTGTTTTTCCTAAACAACACGTTGTAACTCGAAAAGCTTTGGTATTGGGTGTATGTCTAAGAATGTAGCCTCAAAAGAGAACGCACAGGAGAGTTTTCTCTCGAAAGAATATGTAAGAATACCACGTTATATGGAAAAACAGTGTTGCAGAGTAAAGACAAATGTGTACGTATTGGAAACACTTTACGAGAAGAAACAACGCAAAGTAAAAAATTAGCTTGTATCTCCTGAACAACACGTTGTAACTCGAAAGGATTTGGTGTAGTGTTTACATCTAAAGGTGTAGCCTCAAAAGAGAACCCACAGGAGAATTTTCTCTCGAAAGAATATGTAAGAATACCACGTTATAAGGAAATACAGTGTGGCAGAGTAAAGACAAATACGTACATAATGGAAGCACGTTATGAGAGAAATAACGCATCTTGCAAAATTAGCTTGTATATCCTAAACAACACGTTGTAACTCGAAAAGATTTGGTGTGGCGTGTACGTCTAAAAGTGTAGCCTCAAAAGAGAACCCACAGGAGAGTTTTCTTTCCTCAAAATTCTGCCAGGTATCCCTCAACAGAAGAGTGGATACAAAAAATGTGGTATATCTACACAATGGAGTACTATTCAGCCATTAGAAACAATGAATTCATGAAATTCTTAGGCAAATGGATGGAGCTAGAGAACATCATACTAAGTGAGGTAACCCAGACTCAAAAGGTGAATCATGGTATGCACTCACTAATAAGTGGTTATTAACCTAGAAAACTGGAATACCCAAAACATAATTCACACATCAAATGAGATACAAGAAGAAAGCAGGAGTGGTCCCTGGTTCTGGAAAGACTCAGTGAAACAGTATTTGGCAAAACCAGAACGGGGAACTGGGAAGGGGTGGGAGGGAGGACAGGGGAAGAGAAGGGGGCTTACGGGACTTACGGGGAGTGGTGGGGGGGGCTAGAAAAGGGGAAATCATTTGAAATGTAAATAAATTATATCGAATAAAAAAAAAGAATGAAAAAAAATTTGTCAGAAAACCACGTTTTAAGTAAATCCCGCATCCTGCGAAATTATATTGTTTTTCCTTATCAACACGTTGAAACTAGAAAAGCTTTGGTGTTGCGTGTATGCCTAAGCGTGTAGCCTCAAAAGGGAATGCACAGGAGAGTTTTCTCTCGAAGGAATATGTAAGAATACCACGTTATAAGGAAATATATTGCTGCAGAGTAAAGACAAATACGTACGTATTGGAAACACATTATGAGAAGAAATAACGCATGGTAAAAATTAGCTTGTATCTCCGAAACAACACGTGGTAACTCAAAATGATTTGGTGTGGCATGTACATCTAAACGTGTAGCCTCAAAAGAGAACCCACAGGAGAATTTTCTTACGTCAAAATTTGTCAGAAAACTACGTTTTAAAGAAATCCCGCATCGTGCGAAATTATCTTGTTTTTCCTAATCAACACGTTGTAACTCGAAAAGCTTTGGTGTTGCGTGTATGTCTAAGCGTGTAGCCTCCAAACAGAACGCACAGGATAGTTTTCTCTCGAAAGAATATGTAAGAATACCACGTTATAAGGAAATACAGTGTTGCAGAGTTTAGACAAATACGTACTTATTGGAAACACTTTAGGAGAAGAAATAACGCATCATGCAAAATTAGCTTGTATCTCCTAAACAACACGTTGTAACTCGACAAGATTTGGTGTGGCGTGTATGTCTAAACGTGTAGCCTCAAAAGAGAACCCACAGGAGAGTGTTCTTTCGTCAAAATTTGTTAGAAAGCCACATTTTAAGGAAATACCGCATCGTGCAAAATTATCTTGTTTTTCCTAAACAACATGTTGTAACTCGAAAAGCTTTGGTGTTGCGTGTATGTCTAAGCGTGTAGCCTCAAAAGAGAACGTACAGGAGAGTTTTCTTCCGAAAGAATATGTAGGAATACCACGTTATAAGGAAATACAGTGTTGCAGAGTAAAGACAAATGCATACTTATTGGAAACACTTAAGCTTTACGAGAAGAAATAACACATAGTAAAAATTAGTTTGTATATCCTAAACAACACGTTATAACTCGAAAGGATTTGGTGTGGCGTGTATGTCTAAACGTGTAGCCTCAAAAGAGAACCCACAGGAGAATTTTGTTTCATCAAAATTTGTCAGAAAACCACGTTTTAAGGAAATCCCGCATCATGCGAAATTATCTTGTTTTTCCTAAACAACACGTTGTAACTCGAAAAGCTTTGGTGTTGCGTGAATGTCTAAGCGTGTAGCCTCCAAAGAGAACGCACAGGAGAGTTTTCTCTCGAAAGAATATGTAAGAATACCACGTTATAAGGAAATACAGTGTTGCAGAGTAGAGGCAAATATATACATATTGGAAACACTTAAACTTTACGAGAAGAAATAATTCATCGTTAAAAAATTAGCTTGTATCTGCGAAACAACAAGTTGTAACTCATAAAAGATTTGGTGTGGCATGTACGTCTAAACGTGTGGCCTCAAAAGAGACCGCACAGGGGAGTTTTCTCCCGAAAGAATATGTAGGAATACTACGTTATAAGGAAATACAGTGTTGCAGAGTAAAGACAAATACATACTTATTGGAAACACTTAAGCTTTACGAGAAGAAAAAACACATAGTACAATATTAGCTTGTATATCCTAAACAACACGTTATAACTCGAAAGGATTTGGTGTGGCGTGTACATCTAAACGTGAAGCCTCAAAAGAGAACCCACAGGAGAATTTTCTTTCGTCAAAATTTGTCAGAAAACCACGTTTTAAGGAAATCCCGCATCATGCGAAATTATCTTGTTTTTCCTAAACAACACGTTGTAACTCGAAAAGCTTTGGTGTTGCGTGAATGTCTAAGTGTGTAGCCTCCAAAGAGAACACACAGGAGAGTTTTCTCTCGAAAGAATATGTAAGAATACCACGTTATAAGGAAATACAGTGTTGCAGAGTATAGACAAATATGTACTTATAGGAAACACTTTACGAGAAGAAATAACGCATCATGCAAAATTAGCTTGTATCTTCTAAACAACACGTTGTAACTCGAAAAGATTTGGTGTGGCGTGTACGACTAAACGTGTAGCCTCAAAGGAGAACCCACAGGAGAGTTTTCTTTCGTCAAAATTTGTCAGGAAACCACGTTTTAAGGAAATCCTGCATCGTGCGAAATTATCTTGCTTTTCCTAAACAACATGTTGTAACTCGAAAAGCTTTGGTGTTGCGTATATGTCTAAGCGTGTAGCCTCAAAAGAGAATGCACAGGAGAGTTTTCTCCCGAAAGAATATGTAGGAATACCACGTTATAAGGAAATACAGTGTTGCGGAGTAAAGACAAATACATACTTATTGGAAACACTTAAACTTTACGAGAAGAAATAAAACATAGTACAAAATTAGCTTGTATATCCTAAACAACACGTTATAACTCGAAAGGATTTGGTGTGGCGTGTACGTCTAAACGTGTAGCCTCAAAAGAGAACCCACAGGAGAATTTTCTTTTGTCAAAATTTGTCAGAAAACCACGTTTTAAGGAAATCCCGCATCATGCGAAATTATCTTGTTTTTCCTAAACAGCACGTTGTAACTCGAAAAGTTTGGTGTTGCGTGAATGTCTAAGCGTGTAGCCTCCAAAGAGAACGCACAGGAGAGTTTTCTCTCGAAAGAATATGTAAGAATACCACATTATAAGGAAATACAGTGTTGCAGAAGAAAGGCAGATACATATGTATTGGAAACACTTAAACATTACGAGAAGAAATAACGCATCGTAAAAAAATTAGCTTGTATCTCCTGAACAACAAGTTGTAACTCAAAAAGATTTGGTGTGGCGTGTACGTCTAAACGTGTAGCCTCAAAAGAGAACTCACAGGAGAATATTCTTTCATCAAAATTTGTCAGAAAACCACGTTTTAAGGAAATCCCGCATCGTGAGAAATTACCTTGTTCTTCCTAAACAACACGTTGTAACTCGAAACTCTTTGCTGTTGCTTGTATGTCTAAGCCTGTAGCCTCAAATGAGAATGCACAGGAGAGTTTTCTCTCGAAAAAATATGTAAGAATACTATGTTATAAGGAAATACAGTGTTGCTGAGTAAAGACAAATACTTACTTATTGGAAAAACTTTACGAGAAGAAATAACGCATCGTACAAAATTAGCTTGTATCTCCTAACCAACACGTTGTAACTTAAAAAGATTTGGTGTGGCCTGTACGTCTTAACGTGTAGTCTCAAAAGAGAACCCATAGGAGAATTTTCTTTGGTCAAAATTTGTCAGAAAACCACGTATTAAGGAAGTCCCTCATCGTGCGAAATTATCTTGTTTTTCCTAAACAACACGTTGTAACGCGAAAAGCTTTGGTGTTGCGTGTATGTCTAAGCGTGTAGCCTCAAAAGAGGACTCACAGGAGAGTTTTCTCTCGAAAGAAGATATAAGAATACCACGTTATAAGGAAATACAGTGTTGCAGACTAAAGGCAAATACGTACGTATTGGAAACACTTTAGAGAAGAAATAACGCATCGTACAAAATTAGCTTGTATCTCCTAAACAACACGTTGTAACTCGAAAAGATTGGGTGTGGCATGTACGTCTAAACATGTAGCCTCAAAAAAGAATCCACAGGAGAATTGTTTTTCGTTAAAATTTGTCAGAAAACCATGTTTTAAGGAAATCACTCATCCTGCGAAATTATCTTTTTTTTTCCCTAAACAACATGTTGTAACTCGAAAAGCTTTGATGTTGCTTGTATGTCTAAGCGTGTAGCCTCAAAAGAGAACGCACAGGAGAGTTTTCTCTCGAAGGAACATGTAAGAATACAACATTATAAGGAAATACAGTTTTGCAGAGTAAAGACAAATACGTATGTATTTGAAACACTTTATGAGAAGAAATAACGCATCGTAAAAAATTAGTTTGTATCTCCTAAACAACACGTTAACTTGAAAAGATTTGGTGTGGCGTGTACGTCTAAACGTGTAGCCTCAAAAGACAACACACAGGAGAATTTTCTTTCGTCAAAATTTGTCAGAAAACCACTTATTAAGGAAATCCCACATCGTGCGAAACTATCTTGTTTTTCCTAAACAACACATTGTAACTCGAAAATCTTTGATGTTGCGTGTATGTCTAAGCATGTAGCCTCAAAAGAGAACGGAAAGGAGAGATTTCTCTCGAACGAGTATGTAAAAATACCACGTTATAAGGAAATACATTGTGGCAAATTAAAGATACATACGTACCTTTTGGAAACACTTAAACTTTACGAGAAGATATAAAGTATCGTAAAAAATTAGCTTGTATCTCCTAAAGAACACGTTGTAACTCGAAAAGATTTGGTGTTGCGTGTATGTCTAAGCGTGTAGCCTAAAAGAGAACGCACAGTAGAGTATTCTCTCGAAAGAATATGTAAGAATACCACGTTATAAGGAAATACAGTGTTGCAGAGTAAAGACAGATACATACGTATTGGAAACACTTTACGAGAAGGAATAATACATCGTACAAAATTAGCTTGTATTTCCTAAACAACACGTTGTAACTCGAAGAGATTTGGTGTGGCATGTACGTTGAAACGTGTAGACTCAAAAGAGAACCCACAGGAGAATTTTCTTTCGTCAAAATTTGTCAGAAAACCACGTTTTAAGGAAATCCCGCATCGTGCGAAATTATCTTGTTCTTCCTAAACAACACGTTTTAACTCGAAAAGCTTTGGTGTTGCGTGTCGTTCTAAACATGTGGCCTCAAAGAGAACGCACAGGAGAGTTTTCTCTCGAAAGAATATATAAGAATACCACGTTATAAGGAAATACAATGCTGCAGAGTAAAGACAAATACATACGTATTGGAAACACTTTACGAGAAGAAATAACGCATCGTACAAAATTAGCTTGTATCTCCTAAACAACACGTTGTTACTCGAAAAAATTTGGTGTGGTGTGTACTTCTAAACGTTTAGCCTCAAAAGAGAACCCACAGGAGAATTTTCTTTGGTCAAAATTTGTCAGAAAACCACGTATTAAGGAAATCTCACTTCGTGCGAAATTATCTTGTTTTTCCTAAACAACACGTTGTGACTCGAAAAGCGTTGGTGCTGTGTGCATGTCTAAGCGTGTAGCCTCAAAAGAGAATGCACAGGAGAGTTTTCTCTAGAAAGAATATGTAAGAATACCACGTTATAAGGAAATACAGTGTTGCAGAGTAAAGACAGATACATACATATTGGAATCACTTTACAAGAAGAAGTAATGCATTGTACAAAATTAGCTTGTATTTCCTAAAAAGCACTTTGTAACTCGAAAAGATTTGCTGTGGCGTGTACGTCTAAACGTGTAGCCTCTAAAGAGAATACACAGGAGAATTTTCTTTGGTCAAAATTTGTCAGAAAACCACATTTTAAGGAAATCCCGCATCGTGCGAAATTATCTTGTTTTTCCTAATCAACAAGTTGTAACTCGAAAAGCTTTGGTGTAGCGTGTATGTCTAAGCGTGTAGCCTCAAAAGTGAACGCACAGGAGAGTTTTCTCTCGAAAGAATATGTAAGAATACCAAGTTATAAGGAAAGACAGTGTTGCAGAATAAAGACAAATACATATGTATTGGAAACAGTTTACAAGACGAAATATCGCATCGTATAAAATTAGCTTGTTTCTCCTAAACAACACGTCGTAACTCGAAAAGATTTGGTGTGGCGTGTACGTCTAAACGTGTAGCCTTATAAGAGAGCCCACAAGAGAATTTTCTTTGGTCAAAATTTGTCAGAAAACCACGTTTTAAGGAAATCCCACATCTTGAGAAATTATCTTGTTTTTCCTAAACAACACGTTGTAACTCGAAAAGCTTTGGTATTGGGTGTATGTCTAAGAATGTAGCCTCAAAAGAGAACGCACAGGAGAGTTTTCTCTCGAAAGAATATGTAAGAATACCACGTTATATGGAAAAACAGTGTTGCAGAGTAAAGACAAATATGTACGTATTGGAAACACATTACGAGAAGAAATAACGCAAAGTAAAAAATTAGTTTGTATCTCCTGAACAACACGTTGTAACTCGAAAGGATTTGGTGTAGTGTTTACATCTAAAGGTGTAGCCTCAAAAGAGAACCCACAGGAGAATTTTCTCTCGAAAGAATATGTAAGAATACCACGTTATAAGGAAATACAGTGTGGCAGAGTAAAGACAAATACGTACATAATGGAAGCACTTTATGAGAGAAATAACGCATCTTGCAAAATTAGCTTGTATGTCCTAAACAACACGTTGTAACTCGAAAAGATTTGGTGTGGCGTGTACGTCTAAAAGTGTAGCCTCAAAAGAGAACCCACAGGAGAGTTTTCTTTCCTCAAAATTTGTCAGAAAACCACGTTTTAAGTAAATCCCGCATCCTGTGAAAATATATTGTTTTTCCTTATCAACACGTGGAAACTAGAAAAGCTTTGGTGTTGCGTGTATGCCTAAGCGTGTAGCCTCAAAAGGGAATGCACAGGAGAGTTTTCTCTCGAAGGAATATGTAAGAATACCACGTTACAAGGATATATATTGCTGCAGAGTAAAGACAAATACGTACGTATTGGAAACACATTATGAGAAGAAATAACGCATGGTAAAAATTAGCTTGTATCTCCGAAACAACACGTGGTAACTCAAAATGATTTGGTGTGGCATGTACATCTAAACGTGTAGCCTCAAAAGAGAACCCACAGGAGAATTTTCTTACGTCAAAATTTGTCAGAAAACTACGTTTTAAAGAAATCCCGCATCGTGCGAAATTATCTTGTTTTTCCAAATCAACACGTTGTAACTCGAAAAGCTTTGGTGTTGCGTGTATGTCTAAGCGTGTAGCCTCCAAACAGAACGCACAGGATAGTTTTCTCTCGAAAGAATATGTAAGAATACCACGTTATAAGGAAATACAGTGTTGCAGAGTTTAGACAAATACGTACTTATTGGAAACACTTTAGGAGAAGAAATAACGCATCATGCAAAATTAGCTTGTATCTCCTAAACAACACGTTGTAACTCGACAAGATTTGGTGTGGCGTGTATGTCTAAACGTGTAGCCTCAAAAGAGAACCCACAGGAGAGTGTTCTTTCGTCAAAATTTGTTAGAAAACCACATTTTAAGGAAATACCGCATCGTGCGAAATTATCTTGTTTTTCCTAAACAACATGTTGTAACTCGAAAAGCTTTGGTGTTGCGTGTATGTCTAAGCGTGTAGCCTCAAAAGAGAACGTACAGGAGAGTTTTCTTCCGAAAGAATATGTAGGAATACCACGTTATAAGGAAATACAGTGTTGCAGAGTAAAGACAAATGCATACTTATTGGAAACACTTAAGCTTTACGAGAAGAAATAACACATAGTAAAAATTAGTTTGTATATCCTAAACAACACGTTATAACTCGAAAGGATTTGGTGTGGCGTGTACGTCTAAACGTGTATCCTTAAAAGAGAACCCACAGGAGAATTTTGTTTCATCAAAATTTGTCAGAAAACCACGTTTTAAGGAAATCCCGCATCATGCGAAATTATCTTGTTTTTCCTAAACAACACGTTGTAACTCGAAAAGCTTTGGTGTTGCGTGAATGTCTAAGCGTGTAGCCTCCAAAGAGAACGCACAGGAGAGTTTTCTCTCGAAAGAATATGTAAGAATACCACGTTATAAGGAAATACAGTGTTGCAGAGTAGAGGCAAATATATACATATTGGAAACACTTAAACTTTACGAGAAGAAATAATTCATCGTTAAAAAATTAGCTTGTATCTGCGAAACAAGAAGTTGTAACTCATAAAAGATTTGGTGTGGCATGTACGTCTAAATGTGTAGCCTCAAAAGAGACCGCACAGGAGAGTTTTCTCCCGAAAGAATATGTAGGAATACTACGTTATAAGGAAATACAGTGTTGCAGAGTAAAGACAAATACATACTTATTGGAAACACTTAAGCTTTACGAGAAGAAAAAACACATAGTACAATATTAGCTTGTATATCCTAAACAACACGTTATAACTCGAAAGGATTTGGTGTGGCGTGTACATCTAAACGTGAAGCCTCAAAAGAGAATCCAAAGGATAATTTTCTTTCGTCAAAATTTGTCAGAAAACCACGTTTTAAGGAAATCCCGCATCATGCGAAATTATCTTGTTTTTCCTAAACAACACGTTGTAACGCGAAAAGCTTTGGTGTTGCGTGAATGTCTAAGTGTGTAGCCTCCAAAGAGAACGCACAGGAGAGTTTTCTCTCGAAAGAATATGTAAGAATACCACGTTATATGGAAATACAGTGTTGCAGAGTAGAGGCAAATACATATGTATTGGAAACACTTAAACTTTACGAGAAGAAATAATTCATCGTAAAAAAATTAGCTTGATTCTCCTAAACAACAAGTTGTAACTCAAAAAGATTTGGTGTGGCGTTTACGTCTAAACGTTTAGCCTTAAAAGAGAACCCACAGGAGAATTTTCTTTCGTCAAAATTTGTCAGAAACCACGTTTTAAGGAAATCCCGCTTCGTGAGAAAATATCTTGTTTTTCCTAAACAACACGTTGTAACTCGAAAAGCTTTGCTGTTGCGTGTATGTCTCAGCGGGTAGCCTCAAATGAGAACGCACAGGAGAGTTTTCTCTCGAAAGAATATGTAAGAATACCACGTTATAAGGAAATACAGTGTTGCAGAGTAAAGACAAATACTTACTTATTGGAAAAACTTTATGAGAAGAAATAACGCATGGTACAAAATTAGCTTGTATCTCCTAAACAACACGTTGAAACTTAAAAAGATTTGGTGTGGCCTGTACGTCTAAACGTGTAGTCTCAAAAGAGAACCAATAGGAGAAATTTCTTTTGTCAAAATTTGTCAGAAAACCACGTATTAAGGAAATCCCTCATCGTGCGAAATTATCTTGTTTTTCCTAAACAACACGTTGTAACGCGAAAAGCTTTGGTGTTGCGTGTATGTCTAAGCGTGTAGCCTCAAAAGAGGACGCACAGGAGAGTTTTCTCTCGAAAGAATATGTAAGAATACCACGTTATAAGGAAATACAGTGTTGCAGACTAAAGGCAAATACGTACGTATTGGAAACACTTTACGAGAAGAAATAACGCATCTTACAAAATTAGCTTGTATCTCCTAAACAACACATTGTAACTCGAAAAGATTTGGTGGGGCGTGTATGTCTAAACGTGTAGCCTCAAAATAGAACCCACAGGAGAATTTTTGTTCGTTAAAATTTGTCAGAAATCCATATTTTAAGGAAATCACTCATTGTGCGAAATTATCTTGTTTTACCTAAACAACACGTTGTAACTCGAAAAACTTTGATGTTGCGTGTATGTCTAAGCGTGTAGCCTCAAAAGAGAACGCACAGGAGAGTTTTCTCTTGAAAGAACATGTAAGAATACCAGATTATAAGGAAATACAGTTTTGCAGATTAAAGACAAATACGTAGGTATTTGAAACACTCTATGAGAAGAAATAACGCATCGCAAAAAATTAGTTTGTATCTCCTAAACAACACGTTGTAACTCGAAAAGATTTGGTGTGGCATGTACGTCTAAACGTGTAGCCTCAAAAGAGAACCCCCAGGAGAATTTTCTTTCCTCAAAATTTGTCAGAAAACCACTTATTAAGGAAATCCCGCATCGTGCGAAACTATCTTGTTTTTCCTAAACAACACATTGTAACTCGAAAATCTTTGGTGTTGCGTGTATGTCTAAGCATGTAGCCTCAAAAAAGAACACACAGGAGAGATTTCTCTCGAACGAGTATGTAAGAATACCACGTTATAAGGAAATACATTGTGGCAAATTAAAGATAAATACGTTCGTTTTGGAAACACTTAAACTTTACAAGAAGATATAAAGCATTGTAAAACACTAGCTTGTATCTCCTAAACAACACGTTTTAACTCGAAAACATTTGGTGTGGCGTGTACGTCTAAACGTTTAGCCTCAAATGAAAACCCACAGGAGAATTTTCTTTCGTCAAAATTTGTCAGAAAACCACGTTTTAAGGAATTCCCGCATCGTGCGAAATTATCTTGTTTTTCCTAAACAACACGTTGTAACTCGAAAAGCTTTGCTGTTGCGTGTATGTCTCAGCGTGTAGCCTCAAATGAGAACGCACAGGAGAGTTTTCTCTCGAAAGAATATGTAAGAATACCACGTTATAAGTAAATACAGTGTTGCAGAGTAAAGACAAATACTTACTTATTGGAAAAACTTTATGAGAAGAAATAACGCATGGTACAAAATTAGCTTGTATCTCCTAAACAACACGTTGTAACTCGAAAAGATTTGGTGTGGCGTGTACGTCTAAACATGTAGCCTCAAAGGAGAACCCACAGGAGAATTTTCTTTCGTCAAAATTTGTCAGAAAACCACGTTTTAAGGAAATCCCGCATTGTGCGCAATTATCTTGTTTTTCATAAACAAAACATTGTAACTCGAAAAGCTTTGGTGTTGGGTGTATGTGTAAGCGTGTAGCCTCAAAAGAGAATGCACAGGAGAGTTTTCTCTCGAAAGAATATATAAGAATACCACGTTATAAGGAAATATATTGCTGCAGAGTAAAGACAAATACATACGTATTGGAAATATATTATGAGAAGAAATAACGCATGGTACAAAATTTGCTTGTATCTCCTAAACAACACGTGGTAACTCAAAAAGATTTGGTGTGGCGTGTACGTCTAAATGTGTAGCCTCAAAAGAGAACCCACAGGAGAATTTTCTTACGTCAAAATTTGTCAGAAAACCACATTTTAAGTAAATCCCTCATTGTGCGAAATTATCTTGTTTTTCCTAATCAACACGTTGTAACTCGAAAAGCTTTGGTGTTGCTTGTATGTCTAAGCGTGTAGCCTCCAAAGAGAATGCACAGTATAGTTTTCTCTCGAAAGAATATGTAAGAATACCACGTTATAAGGAAATACAGTGTTGCAGAGTATAGACAAATATGTACTTATAGGAAACACTTAACGAGAAGAAATAACGCATCATGCAAAATTAGCTTGTATCTTCTAAACAACACGTTGTAACTCGAAAAGATTTGGTGTGGCATGTACGACTAAATGTGTAGCCTCAAAGGAGAACCCACAGGAGAGTTTTCTTTCGTCAAAATTTGTCAGGAAACCACGTTTTAAGGAAATCCTGCATCGTGCGAAATTATCTTGTTTTTCCTAAACAACATGTTGTAACTCGAAAAGCTTTGGTGTTGCGTATATGTCTAAGCGTGTAGCCTCAAATGAGAACGCACAGGAGAGTTTTCTCTCGAAAGAATATGTAAGAATACCTCGTTATAAGGAAATACAGTGTTGCAGAGTAAAGACAAATACTTACTTATTGGAAAAACTTTATGAGAAGAAATAACGCATGGTACAAAATTTGCTTGTATGTCCTAAACAACACGTTGTAACTCGAAAAGATTTGGTGTGGTGTGTACGTCTAAACATGTAGCCTCAAAAGAGAACCCACAGGAGAATTTTCTTTCCTCAAAATTTGTCAGAAAACCACGTTTTAAGGAAATCCCGCATTGTGCGCAATTATCTTGTTTTTCATAAACAAAACATTGTAACTCGAAGCTTTGGTGTTGGGTGTATGTGTAAGCGTGTAGCCTCAAAAGAGAATGCACAGGAGAGTTTTCTCTCGAAAGAATATGTAAGAATACCACGTTATAAGGAAATATATTGCTGCAGAGTAAAGACAAATACATACGTATTGGAAATATATTATGAGAAGAAATAACGCATGGTACAAAATTTGCTTGTATCTCCTAAACAACACGTGGTAACTCAAAAAGATTTGGTGTGGCGTGTACGTCTAAATGTGTAGCCTCAAAAGAGAACCCACAGGAGAATTTTCTTACGTCAAAATTTGTCAGAAAACCACATTTTAAGTAAATCCCTCATTGTGCGAAATTATCTTGTTTTTCCTAATCAACACGTTGTAACTCGAAAAGCTTTGGTGTTGCTTGTATGTCTAAGCGTGTAGCCTCCAAAGAGAACGCACAGTATAGTTTTCTCTCGAAAGAATATGTAAGAATACCACGTTATAAGGAAATACAGTGTTGCAGAGTATAGACAAATATGTACTTATAGGAAACACTTTACGAGAAGAAATAACGCATCATGCAAAATTAGCTTGTATCTTCTAAACAACACGTTGTAACTCGAAAAGATTTGGTGTGGCGTGTACGACTAAGCGTGTAGCCTCAAAGGAGAAACCACAGGAGAGTTTTCTTTCGTCAAAATTTGTCAGGAAACCACGTTTTAAGGAAATTCTGCATCGTGCGAAATTATCTTGTTTTTCCTAAACAACATGTTTTAACTCGAAAAGCTTTGGTGTTGCGTATATGTCTAAGCGTGTAGCCTCAAAAGAGAATGCACAGGAGAGTTTTCTCCCGAAATAATATGTAGGAATACCACGTTATATGGAAATACAGTGTTGCGGAGTAAAGACAAATACATACTTATTGGAAACACTTAAACTTTACGAGAAGAAATAAAACATAGTACAAAATTAGCTTGTATATCCTAAACAACACGTTATAACTCGAAAGGATTTGGTGTGGCGTGTACGTCTAAACGTGTAGCCTCAAAAGAGAACCCACAGGAGAATTTTCTTTTGTCAAAATTTGTCAGAAAACCACGTTTTAAGGAAATCCCGCATCATGCGAAATTATCTTGTTTTTCCTAAACAGCACGTTGTAACTCGAAAAGTTTGGTGTTGCGTGAATGCCTAAGCGTGTAGCCTCCAAAGAGAACGCACAGGAGAGTTTTCTCTCGAAAGAATATGTAAGAATACCACATTATAAGGAAATACAGTGTTGCAGAAGAAAGGCAAATACATACGTATTGGAAACACTTAAACATTACGAGAAGAAATAACGCATCGTAAAAAAATTAGCTTGTATCTCCTGAACAACAAGTTGTAACTCAAAAAGATTTGGTGTGGCGTGTACGACTAAACGTGTAGCCTCAAAAGAGAACCCACAGGAGAATATTCTTTCGTCAAAATTTGTCAGAAAACAACGTTTTAAGGAAATCCCGCATCGTGAGAAATTACCTTGTTCTTCCTAAACAACACGTTGTAACTCGAAACTCTTTGCTGTTGCTTGTATGTCTAAGCCTGTAGCCTCAAATGAGAATGCACAGGAGAGTTTTCTCTCGAAAAAATATGTAAGAATACCATGTTATATGGAAATACAGTGTTGCTGAGTAAAGACAAAAACTTACTTATTGGAAAAACTTTACGAGAAGAAATAACGCATCGTACAAAATTAGCTTGTATCTCCTAACCAACACGTTGTAACTTAAAAAGATTTGGTGTGGCCTGTACGTCTTAACGTGTAGTCTCAAAAGAGAACCCATAGGAGAATTTTCTTTGGTCAAAATTTGTCAGAAAACCACGTATTAAGGAAATCCCTCATCGTGCGAAATTATCTTGTTTTTCCTAAACAACACGTTGTAACGCGAAAAGCTTTGGTGTTGCGTGTATGTCTAAGCGTATAGCCTCCAAAGAGGACGCACAGGAGAGTTTTCTCTCGAAAGAAGATATAAGAATACCACGTTATAAGGAAATACAGTGTTGCAGACTAAAGGCAAATACGTACGTATTGGAAACACTTTAGAGAAGAAATAACGCATCGTACAAAATTAGCTTCTATCTCCTAAACAACACGTTGTAACTCGAAAAGATTGGGTGTGGCATGTACGTCTAAACATGTAGCCTCAAAAAAGAACCCACAGGAGAATTGTTTTTCGTTAAAATTTGTCAGAAAACCATGTTTTAAGGAAATCACTCATCGTGCGAAATTATCTTTTTTTCCCTAAACAACATGTTGTAACTCGAAAAGCTTTGATGTTGCTTGTATGTTTAAGCGTGTAGCCTCAAAAGAGAACGCACAGGAGAGTTTTCTCTCGAAGGAACATGTAAGAATACAACATTATAAGGAAATACAGTTTTGCAGAGTAAAGACAAATACGTATGTATTTGAAACACTTTATGAGAAGAAATAACGCATCGTAAAAAATTAGTTTGTATCTCCTAAACAACACGTTAACTCGAAAAGATTTGGTGTGGCGTGTACGTCTAAACGTGTAGCCTCAAAAGAGAACACACAGGAGAATTTTCTTTCGTCAAAATTTGTCAGAAAACCACTTATTAAGGAAATCCCACATCGTGCGAAACTATCTTGTTTTTCCTAAACAACACATTGTAACTCGAAAATCTTTGATGTTGCGTGTATGTCTAAGCATGTAGCCTCAAAAGAGAACGGAAAGCAGAGATTTCTCTCGAACGAGTATGTAAAAATACCACGTTATAAGGAAATACATTGTGGCAAATTAAAGATACATACGTACCTTTTGGAAACACTTAAACTTTACGAGAAGATATAAAGTATCGTAAAAAATTAGCTTGTATCTCCTAAACAACACGTTGTAACTCGAAAAGATTTGGTGTGGCGTGTAAGTCTAAACGTGTAGCCTCAAATGAAAACCCTCAGAAGAATTTTCTTTCGTCAAAATTTGTCAGAAAACCACGTTTTAAGGAATTCCCGCATCGTGCGAAATTATCTTGTTTTTCCTAAACAACACGTTCTAACTCGAAATGCTTTGGTGTTGCGTGTATGTCTAAGCGTGTATCCTCAAAAGAGAATGCACAGGAGAGTTTTCTCTCGAAAGAATATGTAAGAATACCACGTTATAAGGAAATACAGTGTTGCAGAGTAAAGACAAATACTTACTTATTGGAAAAACTTTATGAGAAGAAATAACGCATGGTACAAAATTAGCTTGTATATCCTAAGCAACACGTTGTAACTCGAAAAGATTTGGTGTGGTGTGTACCTCTAAACGTGTAGCCTCAAAAGAGAACCCACAAGAGAATTTTCTTTCATCAAAATTTGTCAGAAAACCACGTTTTAAGGAAATCCCGCATCGTGCGCAATTATCTTGTTTTTCATAAACAAAACATTGTAATTCGAAAAGATTTGGTGTTGGGTGTGTGTCTAAGCGTGTAGCCTCAAAAGAGAATGCACAGGAGAGTTTTCTCTCGAAAGAATATGTAAGAATACCATGTTATAAGGAAATATATTGCTGCAGAGTAAAGACAAATACATACGTATTGGAAACATATTATGAGAAGAAATAACGCATGGTACAAAATTATCTTGTATCTCCTAAACAACACGAGGTAACTCAAAAAGATTTGTTGTGGCGTGTAGTCTAAATGTGTAGCCTCAAAAGAGAACCCACAGGAGAATTTTCTTACGTCAAAATTTGTCAGAAAATCACGTTTTAAGGAAATCCCGCATCTTGCGAAATTATCTTGTTTTTCCTAATCAACACGTTATAACTCAAAAAGCTTTGGTGTTGCGTGTATGTCTAAGCATGTAGCCTCCAAAGAGAACGCACAGGATAGTTTTCTCTCGAAAGAATATGTAAGAATACCACGTTATAAAGAAATACAGTGTTGCAGAGTAAAGACAAATATGTATGTATTGGAAACCCTTAAATTTTATGAGATGAAATAAAGCATCGTACAAAATTAGCTTGTATCTCCTAAACAACACGTGGTATCTCGAAAAGATTTGGTGTGGCCTGTACGTCTAAACGTGTAGCCTCAAAAGAGAACCCACAGGACAATTTTCTTTCGTCTAAATTTGTCAGAAAACCACGTATTACGGAAATCCCGCATCGTGAGAAATTATCTTGTTCTTCCTAAACAACACGTTGTAACTCAAAAAGCTTTGGTGTTGGGTGTATGTCTAAGCGTGTAGCCCCAAAGGAGAACGCACAGGAGAGTTTTCTCTCGAAAGAATATGTAAGAATACCACGTTATAAGGAAATACAGTGTGGCAGAGTAAAGACAAATACGTACGTATTGGAAACACTTTATGAGAGAAATAACGCATCTTGCAAATTAGCTTGTATCTCCTAAACAACACGTTGTAACTCGAAAGTATTTGGTGTGGCATGTACGTCTAAACGTGTAGCCTCAAAAGAGAACCCACAGGAGAGTTTTCTTTCGTCAATATTTGTCAGAAAACCATGTTTTAATGAAATCCCGCATCGTGCGAAATCATCTTGTTTTTCCTAAACAACACGTTGTAACTCGAAAAGCTTTGGTGTTGCGTGTATTTCTAAGCGTGTAGCCTCAAAAGAGAATGCAAAGGAGAGTTTTCTCTCGAAAGAATATATAAGAATACCACGTTATTAGGAAATACAGTGTTGCAGAGTAAAGACAAATACGCACGTATTGGAAACACTTTACGAGAAGAAATAATGCATCGCACAAAATTAGCTTGTATCTCCTAAACAACGCGTTGTAACTTAAAAAGATTTGGTGTGGCCTGTACGTCTAAATGTGTAGCCTCAAAAGAGAACCCATAGGAGAATTTTCTTTGGTCAAAATTTGTCAGAAAACCACGTATTAAGGAAATCCCGCATCGTGCAAAATTATCTTGATTTTCCTAAACAACATGTTGTACTCAATAAGGGATTTCCTTAAAACGTGGTTTTCTGTCAAATTTTGACGAAAGAAAATTATCCTGTGGGTTCTCTTTTGAGGCTACACGTTTAGACGTACACACCACACCAAAACTAATTTTGTACGATGCCTTATTTCTTCTCCTAAAGTTTAAGTGTTTCAAATAAGTACGTATTTGTCTTTACACTGCAACACTGTATTTCCTTATAACGTGGTATTCTTACATATTCTTTCGAGAGAAAACTCTCCTGTGCGTTCTTTTCGAGTTACAACATGTTGTTTAGGACATACAAGTTAATTTTGCAAGATGCGTTATTTCTCTCATAAAGTGTTTCCAATAAGTACGTATTTGTCTTTGCTCTGCAACACTGTATTTCCTTATAACATGGTATTCTTACATATTCTTTCGATAGAAAACTCTCCTGTGCATTCTCCTTTGAGGCTACATGCTTAGACAAACACGCAACACCAAAGCTTTTCGAGTTACAACGTGTTGTTTATGAAAAACAACATAATTTCGCACGATGCAGGATTTCCTTAAAACGTGGTTTTCTGACAAATTTTGACGAAATAAAACTCTCCTGTGGGTACTCTTTTGAGGCTACACATTTAAACGTACACGCCACACCAAATCTTTTCGAGTTACAACGTGTTGTTTAGGACATACAAGCTAATTTGGCAAGAAGCGTTATTTCTCTTATAAAGTGTTTCCAATATGTATGTATTTGTCTTTACTCTGCAACACTGTATTTCCTTATAACGTGGCATCCTTACATATTCTTTCGAGAGAAAACTCTCCTGTGCGTTCTCTTTTGAGGCTACATGCTTAGACATACACGCAACACCAAAGCTTTTCGAGTTACAACGTGTTGTTAAGAAAAACAAGATAATTTAGCACAATGCTGGATTTCCTTAAAACGTGGTTTTCTGACAAATTTTGACGAAAGAAAATTCACCTGTGGGTTCTCCTTTGAAGCTAAACGTTTAGACATACACGCCACACCAAATATTTTTGAGTTTTATCGTGTTGTTTAGGAGATACAAGCTAATTTTGTACCATGCATTATTTCTTCTCGTAAAGTGTTTCCCTTACTTATGTATTTGTCTTTACTCTGCAGCACTGTGTTTCTTTATAACGTGGTATTCATCCATATTCTTTCGAGAGAAACCTCTCCTGTGCGTTCTCTTTTGAGGCTACACGCTTAGACATACATGCAACACCAAAGCTTTTCGAGTTACAATGTGTTGTTTATGAAAAACAAGATAATTTCGCACAATGCGGGATTTCCTTAAAACGTGGTTTTCTGAAAAATTTTGACGAAAGAAAATTCTACTGGGGGTTCTCTTTGGAGGCTACATGTTTAGACATACACGGCACACCAAATGTTTTCAAGTTACAACTTGTTGTTTAGGACATACAAGCTAAATTTGCATGATGCGTTATTTCTCTCATAAAGTGTTTCCAATACATATGTATTTGTCTTTACTTTGCAACCCTGTATTTCCTTATAACGTGGTATTCTTACTTATTCTTTCGAGAGAAAACTCTCCTGTGCGTTCTCTTTTGAGGCTATACGCTTAGATATACACACAACACCTAAGCTTTTCGAGTTAAAACGTGTTGTTTAGGAAGAAAAAGATAATTTCTCACAATGCGGGATTTCCTTAAAACTTGGTTTTCTGACAAATTTTGAAGAAAGAAAATTGTCCTGTGGGTTCTCTTTTGAGGCTACACGTTTAGACGTACAGGCCACACCAAATCCTTTCGAGTAACAATGTGTTGTTTAGGAGTTACAAGCTAATTTTGTACGATGCTTTATTTCATCTCGTAAAGTTTAAGGGTTTCCAATATGTACGTTTTTGTCTTTACTCAGCAACACTGTACTTCCTTATAAAGTGGTATTCTTACATATTCTTTCGAGAGAAAACTCTCCTGTGCGTTCTCTTTTGAGGCTACACGCTTTGACATACACGCAACACCAAAGCTTTTCGAGTTACAATGTGTTGTTTAGGAAAAACCAGATAATTTAGCACGATGCAGGATTTCCTTAAAATGTGGTTTTCTGACAAATTTTGACGAAAGAAAATACTCCTGTGGGTTCTCTTTTGATGCTACACATTTAGACGTACACGCCACACCAAATCCTTTTGAGTTACAACGAGTTTTTTAGGAGATACAAGCTAATTTTTTACGATGCGTTATTTCTTCTCATAAAGTTTAAGTGTTTCCATTACGTACATATTTGCCTTTACTCTGCAACACTGTATTTCCTTATAACGTGGTATTCTTGCATATTCTTTCGATAGAAAACTCTCCTGTGCATTCTCCTTTGAGGCTACATGCTTAGACTTACACGCAACATCAAAGCTTTTCGAGTTACAACTTATGTTGTTTATGAAAAACAACATAATTTCGCACGATGCGGGATTTCCTTAAAACGTGGTTTTCTGAAAATTTTTGACGAAATAAAACTCTCCTGTGGGTACTCTTTTGAGGCTACACGTTTAGACGTACACGCCACACCAAATCTTTTCGAGTTACAACGTGTTCTTTAGGACATACAAGCTAATTTTGCAAGATGCGTTATTTCTCTCATAAAGTGTTTCCAATATGTACGTATTTGTCTTTACTCTGCAACACTGTATTTCCTTATAACGTGGTATCCTTACATATTCTTTCGAGAGAAATCTCTCCTGTGCGTTCTCTTTTGAGGCTACATGCTTAGACATACACGCAACACCAAAGCTTTTCGAGTTACAACGTGTTGTTTAGGAAAAACAAGATAATTTAGCACGATGCGGGATTTCCTTAAAACGTGGTTTTCTGACAAATTTTGACGAAAGAAAATTCTCCTGTGGGTTCTCCTTTGAGGCAAAACGTTTAGACATACACGCCACACCAAATCTTTTTGAGTTATATCGTGTTGTTTAGGAGATACAAGCTAATTTTGTACCATGCATTATTTCTTCTCGTAAAGTGTTTCCCTTACTTACGTATTTGTCTTTACTCTGCAGCACTGTGTTTCCTTAAAACGTGGTATTCTTACATATTCTTTCGAGAGAAACCTCTCCTGTGTGTTCTCTTTTGAGGCTAAACGCTTAGACATACATGCAACACCAAAACTTTTCGAGTTACAATGTGTTGTTTATGAAAAACAAGATAATTTCGCATGATGCGGGATTTCCTTAAAACGTGGTTTTCTGAAAAATTTTGGCGAAAGAAAATTCTACTGGGGGTTCTCTTTGGAGGCTACACGTTTAGACATACACGGCACACCAAATGTTTTCAAGTTACAACGTGTGGTTTAGGACATACAAGCTAATTTTGCATGATGCGTTATTTCATAAAGTGTTTCCAATACATATGTATTTGTCTTTACTTTGCAACCCTGTATTTCCTTATAACGTGGTATTCTTACTTATTCTTTCGAGAGAAAACTCTCCTGTGCGTTCTCTTTTGAGGCTATACGCTTAGATATACATACAACACATAAGCTTTTCGAGTTAAAACGTGTTGTTTAGAAAGAACAAGATAATTTCTCACAATGCAGGATTTCCTTAAAACTTGGATTTCTGCCAAATTTTGAATAAAGAAAATTGTCCTGTGGGTTCTCTTTTGAGGCTATACGTTTAGACGTACAGGCCACACCAAATCCTTTCGAGTAACAACGTGTTGTTTAGGAGTTACAAGCTAATTTTCTACGATGCTTTATTTCATCTCGTAAAGTTTAAGGGTTTCCAATATGCACATTTTTGTCTTTACTCAGCAACACTGTACTTCCTTATAAAGTGGTATTCTTACCTATTCTTTCGAGAGAAAACTCTCCTGTGTGTTCTCTTTTGAGGCTACACGCTTAGACATACACGCAACACCAAAGCTTTTCGAGTTACAACGTGTTGTTTAGGATAAACAAGATAATTTAGCACGATGTGGGATTTCCTTAATACATGGTTTTCTGACAAATTTTGACCAAAGAAAATTCTCCTGTGGGTTCTCTTTTGAGGCTACACGTTTAGACGTACACGCCACACCAAGGCTTTTTGAGTTACAACCTGTTGTTTAGGAGATACAAGCTAATTTTTTACGATGCGTTATTTCTTCTCGTAAAGTATTTCCAATAAGTACATATTTGTCTTTAATCTGCAACACTCTATTTCCTTATAACGTGGTATTCTTACATATTCTTTCGAGAGAAAACTCTCCTGTGCCTTCTCTTTTGAGGCTACATGCTTAGACATACACGCAACACCAACGCTTTTCGAGTTACAATGTATTGTTTATGAAGAACAAGATAATTTCTCACGATGTGGGATTTCCTTAAAACGTGGTTTTCTGACAAATTTTGACGAAAGAAAATTGTCCTGTGGTTCTCTTTTGAGGCTACACATTTAGACGTACACGCTACACCTAATCTTTTCGAGTTACAACGTGTTGTTTAGGAGATACAAGCTAATTTTGTACAATGCTTTATTTCATCTCATAAAGTTTAAGGGTTTCCAATACGTAAATATTTGTCTTTATTCTGCAACACTGTACTTCCTTATAACGTGGTATTCTTACATATTCTTTCAAGAGAAAACTCTCCTGTATGTTCTCTTTTGAGGCTCCACGCTTAGACATCCACGCAATACCAAAGATTTTCGAGTTACTACGTATTGCTTAGGAAAAACAAGATAATTTCGAACGATGCTGGATTTCCTTAAAACGTGGTTTTCTGAAAATTTTGACGAAAGAAAATTCTCCTATGTGTTCTCTTTTGAGGCTACAGGTTTAGACGTACACGCCACACCAAATCTTTTCGAGTTACAACGTGTTTTTTAGGAGATACGAGCTAATTTTGTACGATGCTTTATTTCATCTCGTAAAGTTTAAGGGTTTCCAATACATACATATTTGTCTTTAATCTGCAACACTGTATTTCCTTATAACGTGGTATTCTTACATATTCTTTCGAAAGAAAACTCTCCTGTGTGTTCTCTTTTGAGGCTACACGCTGAGAAATACACGCAACACAAAAGCTTTTCGAGTTACAACGTGTTGTTTAAGAAAAACAAGATAATTTCGCACGATGCGGGATTTCCTTAAAACGTGGTTTTCTGAAAATTTTGACGAAAGAAAATTCTCCTATGGGTTCTCCTTTGAGGCTACACGTTTAGACATACACGCCACACCAAATCTTTTCGAGTTACAACGTGTTGTTTAGGAGATACGAGCTAATTTTGTACGATGCTTTATTTCATCTCGTAAAGTTTAAGGGTTTCCAATACGTACATATTTGTCTTTACTCTGAAACACTGTATTTCCTTATAATGTGGTATTCTTACATATTCTTTTGAGAGAAAACTCTCCTGTGTGTTCTCCTTTGAGGCTACACGGTGAGACATACACGCAACACCAAAGCTTTTCAAGTTACAACGTGTTGTTTAGGAAAAACAAGATAATTTCGCACGATGCAGGATTTCCTTAATACGTGGTTTTCTGACAAATAAGACCAAAGAAAATTCTCCTGTGGGTTCTCTTTTTGAGGCTACAGGTTTAGACGTACACACCACACGAAATCTTTTCGAGTTACAACGTGTTTTTTAGGAGATACGAGCTAATTTTGTACGATGCTTTATTTCATCTCGTAAAGTTTAAGGGTTTCCAATACATACGTATTTGTCTTTAATCTGCAACACTGTATTTCCTTATAACGTGGTATTCTTACATATTCTTTCGAAAGAAAACTCTCCTGTGTGTTCTCTTTTGAGGCTACACGCTGAGAAATACACACAACACAAATGCTTTTCAAGTTACAACGTGTTGTTTAAGAAAAACAAGATAATTTCGCACGATGCGGGATTTCCTTAAAATGTGGTTTTCTGAAAATTTTGACGAAAGAAAATTCTATCTGTTCTGTTTGAGGCTACACGTTTAGACATACACGCCACACCAAATCTTTTCGAGTGACAACGTGTTGTTTAGGTGATACGAGCTAATTTTGTACGATGCTTTATTTCATCTCCTAAAGTTTAAGGGTTTCCAATACGTACATATTTGTCTTTACTCTGAAACACTGTATTTCGTTATAATGTGGTATTCTTACATATTCTTTTGAGAGAAAACTCTCCTGTGTGTTGTCTTTTGAGGCTACACGGTGAGACATACACGCAACACCAAAGCTTTTCGAGTTACAACGTGTTGTTTAGGAAAAACAAGATAATTTCGCACGATGCAGGATTTCATTAATACGTGGTTTTCTGACAAATAAGACCAAAGAAAATTCTCCTGTGGGTTCTCTTTTTGAGGCTACACGTTTAGACGTACACACCACACCAAATCTTCTCGAGTTACAACGTGTTGTTTAGGAGATACAAGCTAATTTTTAAGGATGCATTATTTCTTCTCCTAAAGTGTTTCCAATACGTACTTATTTGTCTTTACTCTGTAACACTGTATTTCCTTATAACGTGGTATTCTTACATATTATTTCGAGGGAAAACTCTCCTGTGCGTTCTCTTTAGAGCTAAACGCGTAGACAAACACACAACGCCAAAGATTTTCGAGTTACAATGTGTTCTTTAGGAAAAACAAGATAATTTCGCACGATGCGAGATTTCCATAAATCGTGGTTTTCTGAAAAATTTTGACGAAAGAAAGTTCTCCTGTGGGTTCTCTTTTGAGGCTACAAGTGTAGAGGTACGAGCCACACCAAATCTTTTCGACTTACAACCTGTTGTTTAGGAGATACAAGCTAATTTTGTACGATGCGTTATTTCTTCTCTTAAAGTGTTTCCAATAGGTACGTAGTTGTCTTTACTCTGCAACACTGTATTTCCTTATAACGTAGTATTCTTACATATTCTTTCGAGAGAAAACTCTCCTGTTCGTTCTCTTTTGAGACTACACGCATAGACATAAACGCAACACCAAAGCTTTTCGAGTTACAACGTGTTGTTTAGGAAAAACAAGATAATTTCGCACGATGCGATATTTCCTTAAAACGTGGTTTCTGACAAATTTTGATGAAAGAAAATTCTCCTGTGGGTTCTCGTTTGAGGCTACACTTTTAGACGTACATGTCACACCAAATCTTTTCGAGTTACAACGTGTTGTTTAGGAGATACAAGCTAATTTTTTACGGTGCGTTATTTCTTCTTGTAAAGTGTTTCCAATATGTATATATTTGTCTTTACTCTGCAACACTGTATTTCCTTATAACATTGTATTCTTACATGTTCTTTCGAGAGAAAACTCTCCTGTACGTTGTCTTTAGAGGCTACACGCTTAGATATACACGCAACACCAAAGCTTTTCGAGTTACAACGTGTTGTTTAGGAAAAACAAGATAATTTTAAACGATGCGGGATATCCTTAAAACGTGGTTTTCTGACAAATTTTGACTAAAGAAAGTTCTCCTGTGCATTGCCATTTGAGGCTACAGGTTTAGAAGTACACGCCACACCAAATCTTTTCGAGTTACAACTTGTTGTTTAGGTGATACAAGCTAATTTTTTATGAAGCGTTATTTCTTCTTGTAAAGTGTGTCCAATACGTAATTAATTGTCTTTACTCTGCAACACTGTATTTCCTTATAACGTGGTATTCTTACATATTCTTTCGAGGGAAAACTCTCCTGTGCGTTTTCTTTTGGGCTACACGCTTAGACATACACGCAACGCCAAAGCTTTTCGAGTTACAACGTGTTGTTTAGGAAAAACAAGATAATTTCGCACGATGCAAGATTTCCCTAAAACGTGGTTTTCTGAAAATTTTTGACGAAAGAAAGTTCTCCTGTGGGTTCTCTTTTGAGGCTACATGTTTAGACGTACACGTCACACCAAATCTTTTCGAGTTACAACGTGTTGTTTAGGAGATAAAGCTGAATTTGTACGATTCGTTATTTCTTCTCATAAAGTGTTTCCAATAAGTACTTATTTGTCTTTACCCTGCAAAATTGTATTTCCTTATAACGTGGTATTCTTACATATTCTTTCGAGAGAAAACTCTCCTGTGCCTTCTCTTTTCAGGCTCCACACTTACACATACACGCAACACCAAAGCTTTTCGAGTTACAACATGTTGTTTAGGAAAAAGAAGATGATTTCGCATGATGCGGGATATCCTTAAAACGTGGTTTTCTGAAAAATTTTGACAAAAGAAAATTCTCCTGTGGGTTCTCTTTTGAGGCTACACGTTTAGACGTACATGCCACACCAAATCTTTTCGAGTTACAACGTGTTGTTTAGGAGATACAAGCTAATTTTGCACGATGTGTTTATTCTTCTCGTAAAGTGTTTCCAACACATACGTATTTGTCTTTACTCTGCAACATTGTATATCCTTATAACGTGGTATTCTTACATATTCTTTCGATAGAAAACTATCCTGTGCGTTCCATTTTGAGGCTACACACTTAGACATACAGGCAACACCAAAGCTTTTCGAGTTACAATGTGTTGTTTATGAAAAACAAGATAATTTCGCACGATGCGGGATTTCCTTAAAACGTGGTATTCTTACAAATTTTGACGAAAGAAAATTCTCCTGTGGGTACTCTTTTGACGCTACACGTTTAGAGGTACACGCCACACCAAATCCTTTCGAGTTACCACGTGTTGTTTAGGAGATACAAGCTAATTTTGTACGATGCTTTATTTCTTCTCGTAAAGTGTTTCCAAACTTACGTATTTGTCTTTACTCTGCAACACTGTATTTCCTTACAATGTTGAATTCTTACATGTTCTTGCGAGAGAACTTTCCTGTGCATTCTCTTTAGAGGCGACATGCTCAGACATACACGCAACACCAAAGCTTTTCGAGTTACAACGTGTTGTTTAGGAAAAAAAAGATAATTTTGCACGATGCAGATATCCTTAAAACGTGGTTTTCTGACAAATGTTGACGAAAGAAAGTTCTCCTGTGCATTGCCTTTTGAGGCTACAGGTTTAGACGTACACGCTACACCAAATCTTTTCGAGTTACAACTTGTTGTTTAGGAGATACAAGCAAATTTTTTCGATGCGTTATTTCTTCTTGTAAAGTGTTTCCAATATGTAAGTATTTGTCTTTATTCTACAACACTGTATTTCCTTATAACGTGGTATTCTTACATATTCTTTCAAGAGAAAACTCTCCTGTGAGTTCTCTTTTGAGGCTACACGCTTAGACATACACGCAACACCAAAGCTTTTCGAGTTACAACGTGTTGTTTAGGAGATACAAGTTAATTTTGTACGAAGCGTTATTTCTTGTCGTAAAGTGTTTCCAATATGTACTTAATTGTCTTTACTCTGCAACACTGTATTTCCTTATAACGTGGTATTCTTACATATTCTTTCGAGAGAAAACTCTCCTGTGCGTTCTCTTTTGGGCTACACGCTTAGACATACACGCAACGCCAAAGCTTTTCGAGTTACAACGTGTTGTTTAGGAAAAACAAGATAATTTCGCACGATGCGAGATTTCCATAAAACGTGGTTTTCTGAAAAATTTTGACGAAAGAAAGTTCTCCTGTGGGTTCTCTTTTGAGGCTACACGTTGAGACATACACGTCACACCAAATCTTTTCAAGTTACAACGTGTTGTTTAGGAGATACAAGCTAATTTTGTACGATGCGTTATTTCTTCTCATAAAGTGTTTCCAATAAGTACTTATTTGTCTTTACTCTGCAAAATTGTATTTCCTTATAACGTGGTATTCTTGCATATTCTTTCGAGAGAAAACTCTCCTGTGCCTTCTCTTTTGAGGCTCCACACTTACATATACACGCAACACCAAAGCTTTTCGAGTTACAACATGTTGTTTAGGAAAAAGAAGATGATTTCGCATGATGCGGGATTTCCTTAAAAATTGGTTTTCTGAAATATTTTGAAGAAAGAAAATTCTCCTGTGGGTTCTCTTTCGAGGCTACACGTTTAGACGTACATGCCATACCAAATCTTTTCGAGTTACAACGTGTTGTTTAGGAGATACAAGCTAATTTTTTTTCGATGCGTTAATTCGTCTCGTAAAGTGTTTCCAGTATGTAAGTATTTGTCTTTACTCTGCAACATTGTATTTCCTTATAACGTGGTATTCTTACATATTCTTTCGAGATAAAACTATCCTGTGCATTCTCTTTTGAGGTTACACGCTTAGACACACACGCAACCCCAAAGCTTTTCGAGTTACAACGTGTTGTTTAGGAAAAACAAGATAATTTCGCACGATGCGAGATTTACTTAAAACCTGGTTTCTGACAAATTTTGATGAAAGAAAATTCTCTTGTGGGTTCTCTGTTGAGGCTACACGTTTAGACGTACATGTCACACCAAATCTTTTAGAGTTACAACGTGTTGTTTAGGAGATACAAGCTAATTTTGTACGATGTGTTATTTCTTCTCATAAAGGGTTTCCAATATGTACTTATTTGTCTTTACTCTGCATAATTGTATTTCCTTATAACGTGGTATTCTTACATAATCTTTCAAGAGAAAACTCTCCTGTGCCTTCTCTTTTGGGGCTACACGCGTACACATACACGCAACACCAAAGCTTTTTGAGTTACAACATGTTTTTTAAGAAAAAGTAGATGATTTCGCACGATGCGGGATTTCCTTGAAACGTGGTTTTCTGAAAAATTTTAACGAAAGAAAATTCTCCTGTGGGTTCTCTTTTGAGGCTACACGTTTAGACGAACATGCCACACCAAATCTTTTCGAGTTACAACGTGTTGTTTAGGAGATACAAGCTAATTTTTTAGGATGTGTTAATTATTCTAGTAAAGTGTTTCCAAGACTTACGTATTTGTCTTTACTCTGCAACACTGTATTTCCTTATAACGTGGTATTCTTACATATTCTTTCGAGAGAAAACTATCCCGTGCTTTCCCTTTTGCGGCTACACACTTAGACAAAGAGGCAACACCAAAGCTTTTCGAGTTACAACGTGTTGTTTATGAAAAACAAGATAATTTCGCACGATGCAGGATTTCCTTAAAACGTAGTTTTCTGAAAAATTTTGACGAAAGAAAATTCTTCAGTGGGTTTTCTTTTGAGGCTACATGTTTAGACGTACACGCCACACCAATTCCTTTCGAGTTACCACGTGTTGTTTAGGAGATACAAGCTAATTTTGTATGATGCGTTATTTCTTCTCGTAAAGTGTTTCCAATATGTACGTATTTGTCTTTACTCTGCAACACTTTATTTCCTTATAACGTTGTATTCTTACATATTCTTTCAAGAGAAAACTCTACTGTGCGTTCTCTTTAGAGGCTACACACTTAGACATACACGCAACGCCAAAGCTTTTCGAGTTACAATGTGCTGTATAGGAAAAACAAGATAATTTTGCACGATGCGAGATTTCCATAAAACGTGGTTGTCTGAAAAATTTTGAAGAAAGAAAGTTCTCCTGTGGGTTCTCTTTTGAGGCTACACATGTAGAGGTACGAGCCACACCAAATCTTTTCGAGTTAGAACGTGTTGTTTAGGAGATACAAGCTAATTTTGTACGATGCATTATTTCTTCTCTTAAAGTGTTTCCAATAGCATTTGTCTTTACTCTGAAACACTGTATTTCCTTATAACGTGGTATTCTTACATATTCTTTCGAGAGAAAACTCTCCTGTGCGTTCTCTTTTGAGGCTACACGCTTAGACATACACGCAACACCAAAGGTTTTCGAGTTACAACGTGTTGTTTAAGAAAAACAAGATAATTTCGCACGATGCGAGATTTCCTTAAAACGTGGTTTCTGACAAATTTTGATGAAATAAAATTCTCCTGTGGGTTCTCTTTTGAGGCTACACTTTTAGACGTACACGTCACACCAAATCTTTTCAAGTTACAACGTGTTTTTTAGGAGATACAAGGTAATTTTGTATGATGCGTTATTTCTTCTCGTAAAGTGTTTCCAATATGTACTTATTTGTCTTTACTCTGCAAAATTGTATTTCCTTATAACGTGGTATTCTTACATATTCTTTCGAGAGAAAATTCTCCTGTGCCTTCTCTTTTGAAGCTCCACGCTTACACATACACGCAACACCAAAGCTTTTCGAGTTACAACATGTTGTTTAGGAAAAAGAAGATGATTTCGCACGATGCGGGATTTCCTTAAAACGTGGTTTTCTGAAAATTCTTGAAGAAAGGAAATTCTCCTGTAGGTTCTCTTTTGAGGCTACACGTTTAGACGTACATGCCAAACCAAATCTTTTCGAGTTACAACGTGTTGTTTAGGAGATACAAGCTAATTATTTACGGTGCGTTAATTCTTCTCTTAAAGTGTTTCCAATAAGTACGTATTTGTCTTTACTCTGCAACATTGTATTTCCTTATAACGTGGTATTCTTACATATTCTTTCGAGATTAAACTATCCTGTGCGTTCTCTTTTGAGGTTACACACTTAGACATACACGCAACACCAAAGATTTTTGAGTTATAACGTGTTATTTAGGAAAAACAAGATAATTTCGCACGATGCGATATTTCCTTAAAACGTGGTTTCTGACAAATTTTGATAAAAGAATATTCTCTTGTGGGTTCCCTTTTGAGGCTACACGCTTAGACGTACACGTCACGCCAAATCTTTTCGAGTTACAACGTGTTGTTTAGGAGATACAAGCTAATTTTTTACGATGCGTTATTTCTTCTTGTAAAGTGTTTCCAATATGTACTTATTTGTCTTTACTCTGCAAAATTGTATTTCCTTATAACGTGGTATTCTTACATATTCTTTCGAGAGAAAACTCTCCTGTGCCTTCTCTTTTGGGGCTCCACGCTTACACATACACGCAACACCAAAGCTTTTCGAGTTACAACATGTTGCTTAGGAAAAAGAAGATGATTTCGCACGATGCGGGATTTCCTTAAAACGTGGTTTTCTGAAAAATTTTGAAGAAAGAAAATTCTCCTGTGGGTTCTCTTTTGAGGCTACACGTTTAGACGTACACGGCACACCAAATCTTTTCGAGTTACAACGTTTTGTTTCGGAGATACAAGCTAATTTTGTAAGATGCGTTACTTCTGCTCGTAAAGTTTTCCAATACGTACTTATTTGTCTTTACTCTGCAACACTGTATTTCCTTATAACGTTTTATTCTTACATATTCTTTCGAGAGAAAACTCTCCTGTGCATTCTCTTTACAGGCTACACGCTTAGACATACACGCAACGCCAAAGCTTTTTGAGTTACAATGTGTCGTTTAGGAAAAACAAGATAATTTCGCACGATGCGAGGTTTCCATAAAACGTGGTTGTCTGAAAAATTTTGACGAAAGAAAGTTCTCCGGTGGGTTCTCTTTTGAGGCTACACGTGTAGAGGTACAAGCCACACCAAATCTTTTCGAGTTACAACGTGTTGTTTAGGAGATACAAGCTAATTTTGTACGATGCATTATTTCTTCTCTTAAAGTGTTTCCAATAGTATTTATCTGTACTCTGCAACATTATATTTCCTTATAACGTGGTATTCTTTCATATTCTTTCGAGAGAAAATTCTCCTGTGCCTTCTCTTTTGAGGCTCCACGCTTAGACATACAGGCAACACCAAAGCTTTTCGAGTTACAACGTGTTGTTTAGGAGATACAAGCAAATATTGTACGATGCGCTATATCTTCTCGTAAAGTGTTTCCAATACCTACATATTTGTCTTTACTCTGCAACACTGTATTTCCTTATAACATGGTATTCTTACATATTCTTTCGAGGGAAAACTGTCCTGTGCATTCTCTTTTGAGGCTAGACGATTAGACAAGCACGCAACACCAAAGCTTTTCGAGTTACAGCATGTTGTTTAGGAAAAAAAAGATGATTTCGCACGATGAGGGATTTCCTAAAAACCTGGTTTTCTGAAAAATTTTGACGAAAGAAAATTCTCCTTTGGGTTCTCTTTTGAGGCTACATATTTAGACGTACAGGTCACACCAAATCTTTTCGAGTTACAACGTGTTGTTTAGGAGATACAAGCTAATTTTTTATAATGCATTAATTCTCGTAAAGTGTTTCCAATACGTACGTATTTGTCTTTACTCTGCAACACTGTATTTCCTTATAACGTGGTATTCTTACATATTCTTTCGAGAGAAAACTATCCTGTGCATTGCCTTTTGAGGCTAAACACTTAGACATACAGGCAACACCAAAGCTTTTTGAGTTACAACGTGTTGTTTTTAAAATACAAGATAATTTCGCACGATGCTGGATTTCCTTACAACATGGTTTTCTGACAAATTTTGACGAAAGAAAATTATTCTGTTGGTTCTCTTTTGAAGCTTCACGTTCAGATGTCCACGCCACACCTAATCCTTTCGAGTTACCACGTGTTGTTTAGGAGATACAAGCTAATTTTGTACGATGCTTTATTTCTTCTCGTAAAGTGTGTCCAATACGTACGTAATTGTCTTTATTCTGCAACACTGTATTTCCTTATAACGTGGTATTCTTACACATGCATTGGGTAAGGAAAATTCTCCTTTGGGTTCTCTTTTGAGGCTACATATTTAGACGTACAGGTCAAACCAAATCTTTTCGAGTTACAACGTGTTGTTTAGGAGATACAAGCTAATTTTTTATATTGCATTAATTCTCGTAAAGTGTTTCCAATACGTACATATTTGTCTTTACTCTGCAACACTGTATTTCCTTATAACGTGGTATTCTTACACATGCTTTCAAGAGAAAACTGTCTTGTGCGTTCCCTTTTGAGGCTACACATTTAGACATACAGGCAACACCAAAGCTTTTCAAGTTACAACGTGTTGTTTATGAAAAACAAGATAATTTCGCACGATGCGGGATTTCCTTAAAACTTGGTGTTCTGACAAATTTTGATGAAAGAAAATTCTAGTGGGTTCTCTTTTGAGGCTACATGTTTAGACGTGCATGCCACATGAAATCCTTTCGAATTAGCACGTGTTGTTTAGGAGATACAAGCTAATTTTGTACGATGCGTTATTTCTTCTCGTAAAGTGTTTCCAATATGTACGTATTTGTCTTTACTCTGCAACACTGTATTTCCTTATAACATTGTATTCTTACATGTTCTTTCGAGAGAAAACTCTCCTGTGCATTCTCTTTAGAGGCTACACGCTTAGATATACACGTAACACCAAAGCTTTTCGAGTTACAACGTGTTGTTTAGGAAAAAGAAGATAATTTTGCACGATGCGGGATATCCTTAAAACGTGGTTTTCTGACAAATTTTAACGAAAGAAAGTTCTCCTGTGCGTTGTCCTTTGAGGCTACAGGTTTAGACGTACACGCCACACCAAATCTTTTCGAGTTATAACTTGTTGTTTAGGAGATACAAGCAAATATTGTTCGATTCGTTATTTCTTCTTGTAAAGTGTGTCCAATACGTGCTTAATTGTCTTTAATCTGCAACACTGTATTTCCTTATAACGTGGTATTCTTACTTATTCTTTCGAGGGAAACGTCTCCTGTGCGTTCTCTTTTGGGCTACACGCTTAGACATACACGCAATGCCAAAGCTTTTCGAGTTACATGTTGTTTAGGAAAAACAAGATAATTTCGCATGATGCTAGATTTCCATAAAACGTGGTTTTCTGAAAAATTTTGACGAAAGAAAGTTCTCCTGTGGGTTCTCTTTTGAGGCTACATGTTTAGACGTACACGTCACACCAAATCTTTTCAAGTTACAACGTGTTGTTTAGGAGATATAAGCTAATTTTGTACAATGCGTTATTTCTTCTCATAAAGTGATTCCAATAAGTACTTATTTGTCCTTACTCTGCAAAATTGTATTTCCTTATAACGTGGTATTCTTACATATTCTTTTGAGAGAAAACTCTCCTGTGCATTCTCTTTTGAGGCTCCACGCTTACACATACACGCAACACCAAAGCTTTTCGAGTTACAACATGTTGCTTTGGAAAAAGAAGATGATTTCGCACGATGCGGGATTTCCTTAAAACGTGGTTTTCTGAAAAAATTTGAAGAAAGAAAATTCTCCTGTGGGTTCTCTTTTGAGGCTACACGTTTAGACGTACACGGCACACCGAATCTTTTCGAGTTACAACGTGTTGTTTCGGAGATACAAGCTAATTTTGTAAGATGCGTTACTTCTGCTCATAAAGTTTTCCAATACTTACTTATTTGTCTTTACTCTGCAACACTGTATTTCCTTATAACGTTGTATTCTTACATATTCTTTTGAGAGAAAACTCTCCTGTGCGTTCTCTTTAGAGGCTACACGCTTAGACATACACGCAACGCCAAAGCTTTTTGAGTTACAATGTGTCGTTTAGGAAAAACAAGATAATTTCGCACGATGCGAGATTTCCATAAAACGTGATTGTCTAAAAAATTTTGACGAAAGAAAGTTCTCCTGTGGGTTCTCTTTTGAGGCTACACGTGTAGAGGTAAGAGCCACACCAAATCTTTTCTGGTTACAACGTGTTGTTTAGGAGATACAAGCTAATTTTGTACGATGCATTATTTCTTCTCTTAAAGTGTTTCCAATAGTATTTGTCTGTACTCTGCAACATTATATTTCCTTATAACGTGGCATTCTTACATATTCTTTCGAGAGAAAACTCTCCTGTGCCTTTTCTGTTTTTAGGCTCCACGCTTAGACATACAGGCAACACCAAAGCTTTTCGAGTTACAGCGTTTTGTTTATGGAAAACAAGATAATTTTGCACGATGCGGGATTTCCTTAAAACGTGGTTTTCTGACAAATTTTGACTAAAGAAAATTCTCCTGTGGCTTCTCTTTTGAGGCTACACGTTTAGACGTGCACGCCACACCAAATCCTTTCGAGTTACCACGTGTTGTTTAAGAGATACAAGCTAATTTTGTATGATGCGTTATTTCTTTTCATAAAGTGGTTCCAATACGTATGTATTTGTCTTTACTCTGCAACACTGTATTTCCTTATAACGTTGTATTCTTACATGTTCTTTCGAGAGAACACTCTCCTGTGCATTCTCTTTAGAGGCTACATGCTCAGACATACACGCAACACCAAAGCTTTTCGAGTTACAACGTGTTGTTTAGGAAAAACAAGATAATTTTGCACGATGCGGGATTTCCTTAAAACGTGGTTTTCTGACAAATTTTGACGAAAGAAAGTTCTCCTGTGGGTTCTCTTTTGAGGCTACACGTGTAGCCGTACGAGCCACACCAAATATTTTTGAGTTACAACGTGTTGTTTAGGAGATATAAGCAAATATTGTACGATGCGCTATTTCTTCTCGTAAAGTGTTTCCAATACATACATATTTGTCTTTACTCTGCAACACTGTATTTCCTTATAACATGGTATTCTTACATATTCTTTCGAGGGAAAACTCTCCTGTGCATTCTCTTTTGAGGCTACACGATTAGACAAGCAAGCAACACCAAAGCTTTTCGAGTTACAACATGTTGTTTAGGAAAAAGAAGATGATTTCGCACGATGGGGGATTTCCTAAAAACCTGGTTTTCTGAAAAATTTTGACGAAAGAAAATTCTCCTTTGGGTTTTCTTTTGAGGCTACATATTTAGACGTACAGGTCACACCAAATCTTTTCGAGTTACAACGTGTTGTTTAGGAGATACAAGCTAATTTTTTATAATGCATTAATTCTCGTAAAGTGTTTCCAATACGTACGTATTTGTCTTTACTCTGCAACACTGTATTTCCTTATAACGTGGTATTCTTACATATTCTTTCGAGAGAAAACTATCCTGTGCATTGCCTTTTGAGGCTAAACACTTAGACATGCAGGCAACACCAAAGCTTTTTGAGTTACAACGTGTTGTTTTTAAAATACAAGATAATTTCGCACGATGCTGGATTTCCTTACAACACGGTTTTCTGACAAATTTTGACGAAAGAAAATTATTCTGTTGGTTCTCTTTTGAAGCTTCACGTTTAGATGTGCACGCCACACCTAATCCTTTCGAGTTACACGTGTTGTTTAGGAGATACAAGCTAATTTTGTACGATGCTTTATTTCTTCTCGTAAAGTGTGTCCAATACGTACGTATTTGTCTTTATTCTGCAACACTGTATTTCCTTATAACGTGGTATTCTTACACATTCTTTCGAGAGAAAACTATCTTGTGCGTTCCCTTTTGAGGTTACACACTTAGACATACAGTCAACACCAAAGCTTTTCAAGTTACAACGTGTTGTTTATGAAAAACAAGATAATTTTGCACGATGCGGGATTTCCTTAAAACTTGGTCTTCTGACAAATTTTGACGAAAGAAAATTCTCCTGTGGGTTCTCTTTTGAGGCTACATGTTTAGACGTGCATGCCACATGAAATCCTTTCGAATTATCACGTGTTGTTTAGGAGATATAAGCTAATTTTGTACGATGCGTTATTTCTTCTCGTAAGGTGTTTCCAATATGTACGTATTTGTCTTTACTCTGAAACACTGTATTTCCTTATAACATTGTATTCTTACATGTTCTTTCGAGAGAAAACTCTCCTGTGCATTCTCTTTAGAGGCTACACGCTTAGATATACACGTAACACCAAAGCTTTTCGAATTACAACGTGTTGTTTAGGAAAAACAAGATAATTTTGCACGATGCGGGATATCCTTAAAACGTGATTTTCTGACAAATTTTAACGAAAGAAAGTTCTCCTGTGCGTTGTCCTTTGAGGCTACAGGTTTAGACGTACACGCCACACCAAATCTTTTCGAGTTATAACTTGTTGTTTAGGAGATACAAGCAAATATTGTTCGATGCGCTATTTCTTCTTGTAAAGTGTGTCCAATACGTGCTTAATTGTCTTTACTCTGCAACACTGTATTTCCTTATAACGTGGTATTCTTACATATTCTTTCGAGAGAAAACTCTCCTGTGCGTTCTCTTTTGGGCTACACGCTTAGACATACACGCAATGCCAAAGCTTTTCGAGTTACAACATGCTGTTTAGGAAAAACAAGATAATTGCGCATGATGCTAGATTTCCATAAAACGTGGTTTTCTGAAAAATTTTGACGAAAGAAAGTTCTCCTGTGGGTTCTCTTTTGAGGCTACATGTTTAGACGTACACGTCACACCAAATCTTTTCGAGTTACAACGTGTTGTTTAGGAGATATAAGCTAATTTTGTACGATGCGTTATTTCTTCTAATAAAGTGATTCCAATAAGTACTTATTTGTCCTTACTCTACAAAATTGTATTTCCTTATAGCGTGGTATTCTTACATATTCTTTTGAGAGAAAACTCTCCTGTGCCTTCTCTTTTGAGGCTCAACGCTTACACATACACGCAACACCAAAGCTTTTCGAGTTACAACATGTTGCTTTGGAAAAAGAAGATGATTTCGCACGATGCGGGATTTCCTTAAAACGTGGTTTTCTGAAAAATTTTGAAGAAAGAAAATTCTCCTGTGGGTTATCTTTTGAGGCTACACGTTTAGACGTACACGGCACACCGAATCTTTTCGAGTTACAACGTGTTGTTTCGGAGATACAAGCTAATTTTGTAAGATGCGTTACTTCTGCTCGTAAAGTTTTCCAATACGTACTTATCTGTCTTTACTCTGCAACACTGTATTTCCTTATAACGTTGTATTCTTAACATATTCTTTTGAGAGAAAACTCTCCTGTGCGTTCTCTTTAGAGGCTACACGCTTAGACATACACGCAACGCCAAAGCTTTTTGAGTTACAATGTGTCGTTTAGGAAAAACAAGATAATTTCGCACGATGCGAGATTTCCATAAAACGTGGTTGTCTGAAAAATTTTGACGAAAGAAAGTTCTCCTGTGGGTTCTCTTTTGAGGCTACATGTGTAGAGGTAAGAGCCACACCAAATCTTTTCTAGTTACAACGTGTTGTTTAGGAGATACAAGCTAATTTTGTACGATGCATTATTTCTTCTCTTAAAGTGTTTCCAATAGTATTTGTCTGTACTCTGCAACATTATATTTCCTTATAACGTGGCATTCTTACATATTCTTTCGAGAGAAAACTCTCCTGTGCCTTTTCTGTTTTTAGGCTCCACGCTTAGACATACAGGCAACACCAAAGCTTTTCGAGTTACAGCGTGTTGTTTATGGAAAACAAGATAATTTTGCACGATGCGGGATTTCCTTAAAACGTGGTTTTCTGACAAATTTTGACTAAAGAAAATTCTCCTGTGGCTTCTCTTATGAGGCTACACGTTTAGACGTGCACGCCACACCAAATCCTTTCGAGTTACCACGTGTTGTTTAAGAGATACAAGCTAATTTTGTATGATGCGTTATTTCTTTTCGTAAAGTGGTTCCAATACGTATGTATTTGTCTTTACTCTGCAACACTGTATTTCCTTATAACGTTGTATTCTTACATGTTCTTTCGAGAGAAAACTCTCCTGTGCATTCTCTTTAGAGGCTACATGCTCAGACATACACGCAACACCAAAGCTTTTCGAGTTACAACGTGTTGTTTAGGAAAAACAAGATAATTTTGCACGATGCGGGATTTCCTTAAAACGTGGTTTTCTGACAAATTTTGACGAAAGAAAGTTCTCCTGTGGGTTCTCTTTTGAGGCTACACGTGTAACCGTACGAGCCACACCAAATATTTTTGAGTTACAACGTGTTGTTTAGGAGATACAAGCAAATATTGTACGATGTGCTATTTCTTCTCGTAAAGTGTTTCCAATACGTACATATTTGTCTTTACTCTGCAACACTGTATTTCCTTATAACATGGTATTCTTACATATTCTTTCGAGGGAAAACTGTCCTGTGCATTCTCTTTTGAGGCTACACGATTAGACAAGCACGCAACACCAAAGCTTTTCTAGTTACAACATGTTGTTTAAAAAAAAGAAGATGATTTCGCACGATGAGGGATTTCCTAAAGACCTGGTTTTCTGAAAAATTTTGACGAAAGAAAATTCTCCTTTGGGTTCTTATTGAGGTACATATTTAGACGTACACGTCACACCAAATCTTTTCGAGTTACAATGTGTTGTTTAGGAGATACAAGCTAATTTTTTATAATGCATTAATTCTCGTAAAGTGTTTCCAATACGTACGTATTTGTCTTTACTCTGCAACACTGTATTTCCTTATAACGTGGTATTCTTACATATTCTTTCGAGAGAAAACTATCCTGTGCATTGCCTTTTGAGGCTAAACACTTAGACATGCAGGCAACACCAAAGCTTTTTGAGTTACAACGTGTTGTTTTTAAAATACAAGATAATTTCGCACGATGCTGGATTTCCTTACAACACGGTTTTCTGACAAATTTTGACGAAAGAAAATTATTCTGTTGGTTCTCTTTTGAAGCTTCACGTTTAGATGTGCACGCCACACCTAATCCTTTCGAGTTACACGTGTTGTTTAGGAGATACAAGCTAATTTTGTACGATGCTTTATTTCTTCTCGTAAAGTGTGTCCAATACGTACGTATTTGTCTTTATTCTGCAACACTGTATTTCCTTATAACGTGGTATTCTTACACATTCTTTCGAGAGAAAACTATCTTGTGCGTTCCCTTTTGAGGTTACACACTTAGACATACAGTCAACACCAAAGCTTTTCAAGTTACAACGTGTTGTTTATGAAAAACAAGATAATTTTGCACGATGCGGGATTTCCTTAAAACTTGGTCTTCTGACAAATTTTGACGAAAGAAAATTCTCCTGTGGGTTCTCTTTTGAGGCTACATGTTTAGACGTGCATGCCACATGAAATCCTTTCGAATTATCACGTGTTGTTTAGGAGATATAAGCTAATTTTGTACGATGCGTTATTTCTTCTCGTAAGGTGTTTCCAATATGTACGTATTTGTCTTTACTCTGAAACACTGTATTTCCTTATAACATTGTATTCTTACATGTTCTTTCGAGAGAAAACTCTCCTGTGCATTCTCTTTAGAGGCTACACGCTTAGATATACACGTAACACCAAAGCTTTTCGAATTACAACGTGTTGTTTAGGAAAAACAAGATAATTTTGCACGATGCGGGATATCCTTAAAACGTGATTTTCTGACAAATTTTAACGAAAGAAAGTTCTCCTGTGCGTTGTCCTTTGAGGCTACAGGTTTAGACGTACACGCCACACCAAATCTTTTCGAGTTATAACTTGTTGTTTAGGAGATACAAGCAAATATTGTTCGATGCGCTATTTCTTCTTGTAAAGTGTGTCCAATACGTGCTTAATTGTCTTTACTCTGCAACACTGTATTTCCTTATAACGTGGTATTCTTACATATTCTTTCGAGAGAAAACTCTCCTGTGCGTTCTCTTTTGGGCTACACGCTTAGACATACACGCAATGCCAAAGCTTTTCGAGTTACAACATGCTGTTTAGGAAAAACAAGATAATTGCGCATGATGCTAGATTTCCATAAAACGTGGTTTTCTGAAAAATTTTGACGAAAGAAAGTTCTCCTGTGGGTTCTCTTTTGAGGCTACATGTTTAGACGTACACGTCACACCAAATCTTTTCGAGTTACAACGTGTTGTTTAGGAGATATAAGCTAATTTTGTACGATGCGTTATTTCTTCTAATAAAGTGATTCCAATAAGTACTTATTTGTCCTTACTCTACAAAATTGTATTTCCTTATAGCGTGGTATTCTTACATATTCTTTTGAGAGAAAACTCTCCTGTGCCTTCTCTTTTGAGGCTCAACGCTTACACATACACGCAACACCAAAGCTTTTCGAGTTACAACATGTTGCTTTGGAAAAAGAAGATGATTTCGCACGATGCGGGATTTCCTTAAAACGTGGTTTTCTGAAAAATTTTGAAGAAAGAAAATTCTCCTGTGGGTTATCTTTTGAGGCTACACGTTTAGACGTACACGGCACACCGAATCTTTTCGAGTTACAACGTGTTGTTTCGGAGATACAAGCTAATTTTGTAAGATGCGTTACTTCTGCTCGTAAAGTTTTCCAATACGTACTTATCTGTCTTTACTCTGCAACACTGTATTTCCTTATAACGTTGTATTCTTAACATATTCTTTTGAGAGAAAACTCTCCTGTGCGTTCTCTTTAGAGGCTACACGCTTAGACATACACGCAACGCCAAAGCTTTTTGAGTTACAATGTGTCGTTTAGGAAAAACAAGATAATTTCGCACGATGCGAGATTTCCATAAAACGTGGTTGTCTGAAAAATTTTGACGAAAGAAAGTTCTCCTGTGGGTTCTCTTTTGAGGCTACATGTGTAGAGGTAAGAGCCACACCAAATCTTTTCTAGTTACAACGTGTTGTTTAGGAGATACAAGCTAATTTTGTACGATGCATTATTTCTTCTCTTAAAGTGTTTCCAATAGTATTTGTCTGTACTCTGCAACATTATATTTCCTTATAACGTGGCATTCTTACATATTCTTTCGAGAGAAAACTCTCCTGTGCCTTTTCTGTTTTTAGGCTCCACGCTTAGACATACAGGCAACACCAAAGCTTTTCGAGTTACAGCGTGTTGTTTATGGAAAACAAGATAATTTTGCACGATGCGGGATTTCCTTAAAACGTGGTTTTCTGACAAATTTTGACTAAAGAAAATTCTCCTGTGGCTTCTCTTATGAGGCTACACGTTTAGACGTGCACGCCACACCAAATCCTTTCGAGTTACCACGTGTTGTTTAAGAGATACAAGCTAATTTTGTATGATGCGTTATTTCTTTTCGTAAAGTGGTTCCAATACGTATGTATTTGTCTTTACTCTGCAACACTGTATTTCCTTATAACGTTGTATTCTTACATGTTCTTTCGAGAGAAAACTCTCCTGTGCATTCTCTTTAGAGGCTACATGCTCAGACATACACGCAACACCAAAGCTTTTCGAGTTACAACGTGTTGTTTAGGAAAAACAAGATAATTTTGCACGATGCGGGATTTCCTTAAAACGTGGTTTTCTGACAAATTTTGACGAAAGAAAGTTCTCCTGTGGGTTCTCTTTTGAGGCTACACGTGTAACCGTACGAGCCACACCAAATATTTTTGAGTTACAACGTGTTGTTTAGGAGATACAAGCAAATATTGTACGATGTGCTATTTCTTCTCGTAAAGTGTTTCCAATACGTACATATTTGTCTTTACTCTGCAACACTGTATTTCCTTATAACATGGTATTCTTACATATTCTTTCGAGGGAAAACTGTCCTGTGCATTCTCTTTTGAGGCTACACGATTAGACAAGCACGCAACACCAAAGCTTTTCTAGTTACAACATGTTGTTTAAAAAAAAGAAGATGATTTCGCACGATGAGGGATTTCCTAAAGACCTGGTTTTCTGAAAAATTTTGACGAAAGAAAATTCTCCTTTGGGTTCTTATTGAGGTACATATTTAGACGTACACGTCACACCAAATCTTTTCGAGTTACAATGTGTTGTTTAGGAGATACAAGCTAATTTTTTATAATGCATTAATTCTCGTAAAGTGTTTCCAATACGTACGTATTTGTCTTTACTCTGCAACACTGTATTTCCTTATAACGTGGTATTCTTACATATTCTTTCGAGAGAAAACTATCCTGTGCATTGCCTTTTGAGGCTAAACACTTAGACATGCAGGCAACACCAAAGCTTTTTGAGTTACAACGTGTTGTTTTTAAAATACAAGATAATTTCGCACGATGCTGGATTTCCTTACAACACGGTTTTCTGACAAATTTTGACGAAAGAAAATTATTCTGTTGGTTCTCTTTTGAAGCTTCACGTTTAGATGTGCACGCCACACCTAATCCTTTCGAGTTACACGTGTTGTTTAGGAGATACAAGCTAATTTTGTACGATGCTTTATTTCTTCTCGTAAAGTGTGTCCAATACTTACGTATTTGTCTTTATTCTGCAACACTGTATTTCCTTATAACGTGGTATTCTTACACATTCTTTCGAGAGAAAACTATCTTGTGCGTTCCCTTTTGAGGTTACACACTTAGACATACAGTCAACACCAAAGCTTTTCAAGTTACAACGTGTTGTTTATGAAAAACAAGATAATTTTGCACGATGCGGGATTTCCTTAAAACTTGGTCTTCTGACAAATTTTGACGAAAGAAAATTCTCCTGTGGGTTCTCTTTTGAGGCTACATGTTTAGACGTGCATGCCACATGAAATCCTTTCGAATTATCACGTGTTGTTTAGGAGATATAAGCTAATTTTGTACGATGCGTTATTTCTTCTCGTAAGGTGTTTCCAATATGTACGTATTTGTCTTTACTCTGAAACACTGTATTTCCTTATAACATTGTATTCTTACATGTTCTTTCGAGAGAAAACTCTCCTGTGCATTCTCTTTAGAGGCTACACGCTTAGATATACACGTAACACCAAAGCTTTTCGAATTACAACGTGTTGTTTAGGAAAAACAAGATAATTTTGCACGATGCGGGATATCCTTAAAACGTGATTTTCTGACAAATTTTAACGAAAGAAAGTTCTCCTGTGCGTTGTCCTTTGAGGCTACAGGTTTAGACGTACACGCCACACCAAATCTTTTCGAGTTATAACTTGTTGTTTAGGAGATACAAGCAAATATTGTTCGATGCGCTATTTCTTCTTGTAAAGTGTGTCCAATACGTGCTTAATTGTCTTTACTCTGCAACACTGTATTTCCTTATAACGTGGTATTCTTACATATTCTTTCGAGGGAAACGTCTCCTGTGCGTTCTCTTTTGGGCTACACGCTTAGACATACACGCAATGCCAAAGCTTTTCGAGTTACAACATGCTGTTTAGGAAAAACAAGATAATTGCGCATGATGCTAGATTTCCATAAAACGTGGTTTTCTGAAAAATTTTGACGAAAGAAAGTTCTCCTGTGGGTTCTCTTTTGAGGCTACATGTGTAGAGGTAAGAGCCACACCAAATCTTTTCTAGTTACAACGTGTTGTTTAGGAGATACAAGCTAATTTTGTACGATGCATTATTTCTTCTCTTAAAGTGTTTCCAATAGTATTTGTCTGTACTCTGCAACATTATATTTCCTTATAACGTGGCATTCTTACATATTCTTTCGAGAGAGAACTCTCCTGTGCCTTTTCTGTTTTTAGGCTCCACGCTTAGACATACAGGCAACACCAAAGCTTTTCGAGTTACAGCGTGTTGTTTATGGAAAACAAGATAATTTTGCACGATGCGGGATTTCCTTAAAACGTGGTTTTCTGACAAATTTTGACTAAAGAAAATTCTCCTGTGGGTTCTCTTTTGAGGCTACACGTTTAGCCGTGCACGCCACACGAAATCTTTCGAATTATCACGTGTTGTTTTGGAGATACAAGCTAATTGTGTACGATGCGTTATTTCTTGTCGTAAGTGTTTCCTATATGTATGTATTTGTCTTTACTCTGCAACACTGTATTTCCTTATAACATTGTATTCTTACATGTTCTTTCGAGAGAAAACTCTCCTGTGCGTTCTCTTTAGAGTCTACACGCTTAGATATACACATAACACCAAAGCTTTTCGAGTTACAACGTGTTGTTTAGGAAAAAGAAGATAATTTTGCACGATGCGGGATATCCTTAAAACGTGGTTTTCTGACAAATTTTAACGAAAGAAAGTTCTCCTGTGCGTTGTCTTTTGAGAATACAGGTTTAGACGTACACGCCACACCAAATCTTTTCGAGTTATAACTTGTTGTTTAGGAGATACAAGCAAATTTTGTTCGATGCGTTATTTCTTCTTGTAAAGTGTGTCCAATACGTACTTAATTGTCTTTACTCTGCAACACTGTACTTCCTTATAACGTGGTATTCTTACATATTCTTTCGAGGGAAACGTCTCCTGTGCGTTCTCTTTTGGGCTACATGCTTAGACATACACGCAACACCAAAGCTTTTCGAGTTACAACGTGTTGTTTAGGAAAAACAAGATAATTTCGCATGATGCGAGATTTCCATAAAACGTGGTTTTCTGAAAAATTTTGACGAAAGAAAGTTCTCCTGTGGGTTCTCTTTTGAGGCTACATGTTTAGACGTACACGTCACACCAAATCTTTTTGAGTTACAACGTGTTGTTTAGGAGATACAAGCTAATTTTTTACGATGCGTTATTTCTTCTCATAAAGTGTTTCCAATAAGTACTTATTTGTCTTTACTCTGCAAAATTGTATTTCCTTACAACGTGGTATTCTTACATATTCTTTCGAGAGAAAACTCTCCTATGCCTTCTCTTTTGAGGCTCCACGCTTACACATACACGCAACACCAAAGCTTTTCGAGTTACAACATGTTGCTTAGGAAAAAGAAGATGATTTCGCACGATGCGGGATTTCCTTAAATCATGGTTTTCTGAAAAATGTTGAAGAAAGACAATTCTCCTGTGGGTTCTCTTTTAAGGCTACACATTTAGACATACACGGCACACCAAATCTTTTCGAGTTACAACATGTTGTTTCGGAGGTACAAGCTAATTTTGTAAGATGCGTTACTTCTGCTCGTAAAGTTTTCCAATACGTACTTATTTGTCTTTACTCTGCAACACTGTATTTCCTTATAACGTTGTATTCTTACATATTCTTTCGAGAGAAAACTCTGCTGTGCGTTCTCTTTACAGGCTACATGCTTAGACATACACGCAACGCCAAAGCTTTTTGAGTTACAATGTGTCGTTTAGGAAAAACAAGATAATTTCGCACGATGCGAGATTTCCATAAAACGTGGTTGTCTGAAAAATTTTGACGAAAGAAAGTTCTCCTGTGGCTTCTCTTTTGAGGCTACACGTGTAGAGGTAAGAGCCACACCAATTTTTTTCGAGTTACAACATGTTGTTTAGGAGATACAAGCTAATTTTGTACGATGCATTATTTCTTCTCTTAAAGTGTTTCCAATAGTATTTGTCTGTACTCTGCAACATTATATTTCCTTATAACGTGGTATACTTACATATTCTTTCGAGAGAAAACTCTCCTCTTCCTTCTCTTTTGAGGCTCCACGCTTAGACATACAGGCAGCACCATAGCTTTTCGAGTTACAACATGTTGTTTATGGAAAACAAGATAATTTTGCACGATGCGGGATTTCCTTAAAACGTGGTTTTCTGACAAATTTTGACAAAAGAAAATTCTCCTGTGGCTTCTCTTTTGAGGCTACACATTTAGACGTGCACCCCACACCAAATCCTTTCGAGTTACCACGTGTTGTTTAAGAGATACAAGCTAATTTTGTATGATGCGTTATTTTTTTTCGTAAAGTGGTTCCAATACGTATGTATTTGTCTTTACTCTGCAACACTGTATTTCCTTATAACGTTGTATTCTTACATGTTTTTTCGAGAGAAACTCTCCTGTGCATTCTCTTTAGAGGCTACATGCTCAGACATACACGCAACACCAAATCTTTTCGAGTTACAACGTGTTGTTTAGGAAAAACAAGATAATTTTGCACGATGCGGGATTTCCTTAAAACGTGGTTTTCTGACAAATTTTGACGAAAGAAAGTTCTCCTGTGGTTTCTCCTTTGAGGCTACACGTGTAGCCGTACGAGCCACACCAAATATTTTTGAGTTACAGCGTGTTGTTTAGGAGATACAAGCAAATATTTTACGATGCGCTATTTCTTCTCGTAAAATGTTTCCAATACGTACATATTTGTCTTTACTCTGCAACACTGTATTTCCTTATAACATGGTATTCTTACATATTCTTTCGAGGGAAAACTGTCCTGTGCATTCTCTTTTGAGGCTACACGATTAGAGAAGCACGCAACACCAAAGCTTTTCGAGTTACAACATGTTGTTTAGGAAAAAGAAGATGATTTCGCACGATGAGGGATTTCCTAAAAACCTGGTTTTCTGAAAAATTTTGACGAAAGAAAATTCTCCTTTGGGTTCTCTTTTGAGGCTACATATTCAGACGTACACGTCACACCAAATCTTTTCGAGTTACAACGTGTTGTTTAGGAGATACAAGCTAATTTTTTTTAATGCGTTAATTCTCGTAAAGTGTTTCCAATATGTACGTATTTGTCTTTACTCTGCAACACTGTATTTCCTTTTAACGTGGTATTCTTACATATTCTTTCAAGAGAAAACTATCCTGTGCATTCCCATTTGAGGCTAAACACTTAGACAAAGAGGCAACACCAAAGCTTTTTGAGTTACAACGTGTTGTTTTTAAAAAAACAAGATAATTTCGCACGATGCTGGATTTCCTTACAACATGGTTTTCTGACAAATTTTGACAAAAGAAAATTATTCTGTTGGTTCTCTTTTGAAGCTTCATGTTTAGACGTGCACGCCACACCTAATCCTTTCGAGTTACCACGTGTTGTTTAGGAGATACAAGCTAATTTTGTACGATGCTTTATTTCTTCTCGTAAAGTGTATCCAATACGTACGTATTTGTCTTTACTCTGCAACACTGTATTTCCTTATAACGTGGTATTCTTACATATTCTTTCGAGAGAAAACTATCTTGTGCATTCCCTTTTGAGGCTACACACTTAGACATACAGGCAACACCAAAGCTTTTCAAGTTACAACGTGTTGTTTATGAAAAACAAGATAACTTTGCACGATGCGGGATTTCCTTAAAACGTGGTTTTCTGACAAATTTTAACGAAAGAAAGTTCTCCTTTGCGTTCACTTTTGAGGCTACAGGTTTAGACGTACACGCCACACCAAATCTTTTCGAGTTATAGCTTGTTGTTTAGGAGATACAAGCAAATTTTTTTCGATGCGTTATTTCTTCTTGTAAAGTGTGTCCAAAACGTACTTAATTGTCTTTACTCTGCAACACTGTATTTCCTTATAACGTTGTATTCTTACATATTCTTTCGAGGGAAACCTCTCCTGTGCGTTCTCTTTTGGGGTACACGCTTAGACATACACGCAACGCCAAAGCTTTTCGAGTTACAACGTGTTGTTTAGGAAAAACAAGATAATTTCGCATGATGCGAGATTTCCATAAAACGTGGTTTTCTGAAAAATTTTTACGAAAGAAAGATCTCCTGTGGGTTCTTTTTGAGGCTCTACGTGTAGGGGTATGAGCCACACCAAATCCTTTCGAGTTACAACGTGTTGTTTAGGAGATACAAGCTAATTTAGTACGATGCGTTATTTCTTCACTTAAAATGTTTCCAATACGTACTTAATTGTCTTTACTCTGCAACACTATATTTGCCTATAACGTGGTATTCTTACATATTCTTTCGAGAGAAAACTGTCCTGTGCAATCTCATTTGAGGCTACAAGCTTAGACATACACGCAACACCAAAGCTTTTCAAATTACAACGTGTTGTTTAGGAAAAACAAGATAATTTCGCACGATGCGAGATTTCCGTAAAACGTGGTTTCTGACAAATTTTGATGAAAGAAAATTCTCCTGCGGGTTCTCTTTTGAGGCTACACATTTAGACATACATGTGACGCCAAATCTTTTCGAGTTACAACGTATTGTTTAGGAGACACAAGTTAATTTTGTACGATGCGTTATTACTTCTCGTAAAGTGTTTACAATATGTACTTATTTGTCTTTACTCTGCAAAATTGTATTTCCTTATAACATGGTATTATTACATATTCTTTCGAGGGAAAACTCTCCTGTGCCTTCTCTTTTGACGCTCCATCCTTACACATACACGCAACACCAAAGTTTTTCGAGTTACAACATGTTGTTTAGGAAAAAGGAGATGATTTTGCAAGATGCGGGATTAGCTTAAAACGTGGTTTTCTGAAAAATGTTGACGAAAGAAAATTCTCCTGTGTGTTCTCTTTTGAGGCTACATATTTAGACGTACATGCCACACCAAATCTTTTCGAATTACAACGTGTTGTTTAGGAGATACAAGCTAATTTTGTACAATGCGTTAATTCTTCTCGTAAAGTGTTTCCGATATGTACGTATTTATCTTTATTCTGCAACACTGTATTTCCTTAAGACGTGGTTTTCTTACATATTCTTTCGAGAGAAAACTATCCTGTGCATTCCCTTTTGAGGCTGCACACTTAGACATAAAGGTAACACCAAAGCTTTTCGAGTTACAACGTGTTGTTTATGAAAAACAAGATAATTTCGCACGATGCGGGATTTCCTTAAAACGTGGTTTTCTGACAAATTTTGACGAAAGAAAATTCTCCTGTGCGTTCTCTTTTGAGGCTTCACGTTTAGACGTGCACGCCACACCAAATCCTTTCGAGTTACCACGTGTTGTTTAGGAGATACAAGCTAAATTTGTACGATGCCTTATTTCTTCTCATAAAGTGTTTCCAATACGTACATATTTGTCTTTACTCTGCAACACTGTATTTCCTTATAACGTGGTATTCTTACATATTCTGTCGCGAGAAAACTATCCTGTGCATTCCCTTTTGAGGCTACACAATTAGACATACAGGCAACACCAAAACTTTTCGAGTTACAACGTGTTGTTTATGAAAAACAAGATAATTTCGCACGATGCGGGATTTCCGTAAAAAGTGGTGTTCTGACAAATTTTGACGAAAGAAAATTCTCCTGTTGGTTCTCTTTTGAGGCTACACGTTTAGACGTGCACGCCACACCAAATCTTTTCGAGTTACCACTTGTTGTTTAGGAGATACAAGCTAATTTTTTACGAAGCGTTATTTTTTCTCGTAAAGTGTTTCCAAAAAGTATGTATTTGTCTTTACTCTGCAACACTGTATTTCCTTATAACGTTGTATTCTTACATGTTCTTTCGAGAGAAAAATCTCCTGTGCGTTCTCTTAAGTGGCTACACGCATAGACATACACGCAATACCAAAGCTTTGCGAGTAACAACGTGTTGTTTGGGAAAAACAAGATAATTTTCACGATGCTGGATATCCTTAAAACGTGGTTTTCTGACAAATTTTAACGAAAGAAAGTTCTCCTGTGCGTTGTGTTTTGAGGCTACAGGTTTAGACGTACACGCCACACCAAATCTTTTCGAGTTATAACGTGTTGTTTAGGAGATACAAGCAAATTTTTTACGATGCGTTACTTCTTCTCCTAAAGTGTTTCCAATATGTACTTATTTGTCTTTACTCTGCAACACTGTATTTCCTTATAACGTGGTATTCTTACATATTCTTTCGAGAGAAAACTCTCCTGTGCATTCTCTTTTGAGGCTACACGCTTAGACAAACACTCAACACCAAAGCTTTTCGAGTTACACCGTGTTGTTTAGGAAAAACAAGATAATTTTGCACGATGCGAGATTTCCTTAAAACGTGTTTTCTGACAAATTTTGTTGAAAGAAAATTCTACTGTGAGTTCCCTTTTGAGGCTACACGTTTAGACGTACACGTCACACCAAATCTTTTCGAGTTACAACGTGTTGTTGAGGAGATACAAGCTAATTTTTTACGATGCGTTATTTCTTCTCGTAAAATGTGTCCAATACGTACTTATTTGTCTTTACTCTGCAACACTGTATTTCCTTATAACGTGGTATTCTTACATATTCTTTCAAGAGAAAACACTCCTGTGCATTCTCTTTTGAGGCTACACGCTTAGACATACACGCAGCACCAAAGCTTTCCGAGTTACAACGTGTTGTTTAGGAAAAACAAGATAATTTCCACGATGCGGGATTTCCATAAAACATGGTTTTCTGACAAATTTTGACGAAAGAAAATTCTCCTGTGAGTTCTCTTTCGAGGCTACACGTTTAGACGTACACGCCACACCAAATCTTTTCGAGTTACATCGTGTTGTTTAGGAGATACAAGCTAATTTTGTACGATGCGTTATTACTTCTCGTAAAGTGTTTCCAATATATACGTATTTGTCTTTACTCTGCAACACTGTATTTCCTTATAACGTGGTATTCTTATATATTCTTTCGAGAGAAATCTCTCCTGTGCATTCTCTTTTGAGGCCACAAGTTTATACATACACGCAACACCAAAGCTTTTCGAGTTACGAAGTGTTGTGTAGGAAAAACAAGATAATTTCGCACAATGCGGGATTTCCTTAATACGTGGATTCTGACAAATTTTGACGAAAGAAAATTCTCCTGTGTGTTCTCTTTTGAGGCTACATATTTAGACGTACACGCCACACCAAATGTTTTCGAATTACAACGTATTGTTTAGGAAATACAAGCTAATTTTGTACAATGCGTTAATTCTTCTCGTAAAGTGTTTCCAATACGTACATATTTGTCTTTACTCTGCAACACTGTATTTCTTAAAATGTGGTTTTCTTACATATTCTTTCAAGAGAAAACTATCCTGTGCATTCCCTTTTGAGGCTACATACTTAGACATACAGGCAACAACAAAGCTTTAAGAGTTACAACGTGATGTTTATGAAAAACAAGATAATTTCGCACGATGGGGGATTTCCTTAAAACGTGGTTTTCTGACAAATTTTGACGAAAGAAAATTCTCCTGTGGGTTCTCTTTTGAGGCTTCACGTTTAGACGTGCACGCCACACGAAATCCTTTCGAGTTACCACGTGTTGTTTAGGAGATACAAGCTAATTTTGTACGCTGCGTTATTTCTTCTCATAAAGTGTTTCCAATACGTACGTATTTGTCTTTACTCTGCAACACTGTATTTCCTTATAACGTGGTATTCTTACATATTCTGTCGAGAGAAAACTATCCTGTGCGTTCCCTTTTGAGGCTACACACTTAGACATACAAGCAACACCAAAACCTTTCGAGTTACAACGTGTTGTTTATGAAAAACTAGATAAGTTCACACGATGTGGGATTTCCTTAAAACGTGGTGTTCTGACAAATTTTGACGACAGAAAATTCTCCTGTTGGTTCTCTTTTGAGGCTACACGTTTATACGTGCACGCCACACCAAATCTTTTCGAGTTACCACGTGTTGTTTAGGAGATACAAGGTAATTTTTTACGATGCATTATTTCTTCTCGTAAAGTGTTTCCAATAAGTACGTATTTGTCTTTACTCTGCAACACTGTATTTCCTTATAACGTTGTATTCTTACATGTTCTTTCGAGAGAAAAATCTCCTGTGCCTTCTCTTAAGTGGCTACACGCATAGACATACACGCAGCACCAAAGCTTTTCGAGTTACAACGAGTTGTTTAGGAAAAACAAGATAATTTTGCACGATGCGGGATATCCTTAAAACGTGGTTTTCTGACAAATTATGACGAAAGAAAGTTCTCCTGTGGGTTCTCTTTTGAGGCTACACGTTTAGACGTATGAGCCACACCAAATATTTTCGAGTTACAACGTGTTGTTTACGAGATACAAGCAAATTTTTTACGATGCGTTATTTCTTCTCCTAAAGTGTTTCCAATATATACTTATTAGTCTTTACTCTGCAACACTGTATTTCCTTATAACGTGGTATTCTTACATATTCTTTCGAGAGAAAACTCTCCTGTGCATTCTCTTTTGAGGCTACACGCTTAAACAAACACTCAACACCAAAGCTTTTCGAGTTACACCGTGTTGTTTAGTAAAAACAAGATAATTTTGCACGATGCGAGATTTCCTTAAAACGTGTTTTCTGACAAATTTTGATGAAAGAAAATTCTCCTGTGAGTTCTCTTTTGAGGGTACATGTTTAGACGTACATGTCACACCAAATCTTTTCGAGTTACAACGTGTTGTTTAGGAGATACAAGCTTATTTTTTACGATGCGTTACTTCTTCTCATAAATTGTGTCCAATACTTACTTATTTGTCTTTACTCTGCAACACTGTATTTCCTTATAACGCGGTATTCTTACATATTCTTTCGAGAGAAAACTCTCCTGTGCGTTCTCTTTTGAGGCTACACGCTTAGACATACACGCAGCACCAAAGCTTTTCGAGTTACAACGTGTTGTTTAGGAAAAACAAGATAATTTCCACGATGCGGGATTTCCATAAAACGTGGTTTTCTGACAAATTTTGACGAAAGAAAATACTCCTGTAAGTTCATCCCGCATCGTGGGAAATTATCTTGTTTTTCCTAATCAACACGTTGTAACTCGAAAAGCTTTGGTGGTGCATGTATGTCTAAGCGTGTAGCCTCCAAAGAGAACGCACAGGATAGTTTTCTCTCGAAAGAATATGTAAGAATACCACGTTATAAGGAAATACAGTGTTGCAGAGTATAGACAAATATGTACTTATTGGAAACACTTTACGAAAAGAAATAACGCATCATGCAAACTTAGCTTGTATCTCCTAAACAACACGTTGTAACTCGAAAAGATTTGGTGTGGCGTGAACGACTAAACGTGTAGCCTCAAAGGAGAACCCACAGGAGAGCTTTCTTTCGTCAAAATTTGTCAGAAAACCACGTTTTAAGGAAATCCTGCATCCTGCGAAATTATCTTGTTTTTCCTAAACAACATGTTGTAACTCGAACAGCTTTGGTGTGGCGTATATGTCTAAGCGTGTAGCCTCAAAAGAGAACGCACAGGAGAGTTTTCTCCCGAAAGAATATGTAGGAATATCACGTTATAAGGAAATACAGTGTTGCAGAGTAAAGACAAATAAATACTTATTGGAAACACATAAACTTTACGAGAAGAAATATGACATAGTACAAAATTAGCTTGTATATCCTAAACAACACGTTATAACTCGAAAGGATTTGGTGTTGCGTGTATGTCTAAGCATGTAGCCTCAAAAAACAATGCACAGGAGAATTTTCTCTCGCAAGAATATGTAAGAATACCACGTTATAAGGAAACATATTGCTGCAGAGTAAAGACAAATACATACGTTTTGGAAACACATTATGAGAAGAAATAACGCATGGTACAAAATTAGCTTGTATCTCCGAAACAACACGTGGTAACTCAAAAAAATTTGGTGTGGCGTGCACATCTAAACGTGTAGCCTCAAAAGAGAACCCACAGTACAATTTTCTTTCGTCAAAATTTGTCAGAAAACCATGTTTTAAGGAAATCCCGCATCGTGCGAAATTATCTTGTTTTTCCTAATCAACACGTTGTAACTCGAAAGGCTTTGGTGGTGCGTGTATGTCTAAGCGTGTAGCCTCCAAAGTGAACGTACAGGATAGTTTTCTCTCGAAAGAATATGTAAGAATACCACGTTATAAGGAAATACAGTGTTGCAGAGTATAGACAAATATGTACTTATTGGAAACACTTTAGGAGAAGAAATAACGCATCATGTAAAATTAGCTTGTATCTCCTAAACAACACGTTGTAACTCGACAAGATTTGGTGTGGCGTGTATGTCTAAACGTGTAGCCTCAAAAGAGAACCCACAGGAGAGTTTTCTTTCGTCAAAATTTGTCAGAAAACCACGTTTAAGGAAATACAGCATCACGCGAAATTATCTTGTTTATCCTAAACATGTTGTAACTCGAAAAGCTTTGGTGGTGCGTTTATGTCTAAGCGTGTAACCTCAAAAGAGAACGCATAGGAGAGTTTTCTTCCGAAAGAATATGTAGGAATACCACGTTATAAGGAAATACAGTGTTGCAGAGTAAAGACAAATATATACTTATTGGAAACACTTAAGCTTTATGAGAAGAAATAACACATAGTACAAAATTAGCTTGTATCTCCTAAACAACACGTTATAATTCGAAAGGATTTGGTGTGGCGTGTACGTCTAAACGTGTAGTCTCAAAAGAGAACCCACAGGAGATTTTTCTTTCGTCAAAATTTGTCAGAAAACCACGTTTTAAGGAAATCCCACATCATGCGAAATTATCTTCTTTTTCCTAAACAACACGTTGTAACTCGAAAAGCTTTGGTGTTGGGTGAATGTCTAAGCGTGTAGCCTCCAAAGAGAACGCACAGGAGAGTTTTCTCTTGAAAGAATATGTAAGAATATCACGTTATAAGGAAATACAGTGTGGCAGAGTAGAGGCAAGTACATACGTATTGTAAACACTTAAACTTTACGAGAAGAAATAATTCATCGTAAAAAAATTAGCTTGTATCTCCTAAACAACAAGTTGTAACTCAAAAAGATTTGGTGTGGCTTGTACGTCTAAACGTGTAGCCTCAAAAGAGAACGCACAGGGGAGTTTTCTCCAGAAAGAATATGGAGGAATACCACGTTATAAGGAAATACAGTGTTGCAGAGTAAAGACAAATACATACTTATTGGAAACAGTTAAGCTTTAAGAGAAGAAATAACACATAGTACAAAAGTAGCTTATATATCCTAAACAACACGTTATAACTCGATAGGATTTGGTGTGGCGTGTACATCTAAACGTGTAGCCTCAAAAGAGTACCCACAGGAGAATTTTCTTTCGTCAAAAGTTTTCAGAAAACCACGTTTTAAGGGAATCCCGCATCATGTGAAATTATCTTGTTTTTCCTAAACAACACGTTGTAACTCGAAAAGCTTTGGTGTTGCGTGAATGTCTAAGCGTGTAGTCTCCAAAGAGAATGCACAGGAGAGTTTTCTCTCGAAAGAATATGTAAGAATACCACGTTATAAGGACATACAGTGTGGCAGAGTAAAGACAAATACGTATGTAATGGAAGCACTTTATGAGAGAAATAACGCATCTTGCAAAATTAGCTTGTATGTCCTAAACAACACGTTGTAACTCGAAAAGGTTTGGTGTGGCGTGTACGTCTAAAAGTGTAGCCTCAAAAGAGAACCCACAGGAGAGTTTTCTTTCGTCAAAATTTGTCAGAAAATCACGTTTTAAGGAAATTCCGCATCGTGCGAAATTATCTTGTTTTTCCTAATCAACACGTTGTAACTCGAAAAGCTTTGGTGGTGCGTGTATGTCTAAGCGTGTAGCCTCCAAAGAGAACGCACAGGATAGTTTTCTCTCGAAAGAATATGTAAGAATACCACGTTATAAGGAAATACAGTGTTGCAGAATTTAGACAAATATGTACTTATTGGAAACACTTTAGGAGAAGAAATAACACATCATGCAAAATTAGCTTGTATCTCCTAAACAACACGTTGTAACTCGACAAGATTTGGTGTGGCGTGTATGTCTAAACGTGTAGCCTCAAAAGAGAAACCACAGGAGACTTTTCTTTCGTCTAAATTTGTCAGAAAACCACGTTTTAAGGAAATACCTCATCGTGCGAAATTATCTTGTTTTCCTAAACAACATGTAACTCGAAAAGCTTTGGTGGTGCGTGTATGTCTAAGCGTGTAGCCTCAAAAGAGAATGCACAGGAGAGTTTTCTTCCGAAAGAATATGTAGGAATACAACGTTATAAGGAAATACAGTGTTGCAGAGTAAAGACAAATGCATACTTATTGGAAACACTTAAGCTTTAGGAGACGAAATAACACATAGTAAAATTTAGTTTGTATACCCTAAACAACACGTTATAACTCGAAAGGATTTGGTGTGGCGTGTACGTCTAAATGTGTAGCCTCAAATGAGAACCCACAGGAGAATTTTCTTTCATCAAAATTTGTCAGAAAACCACGTTTAAAGAAATCCCGCATCATGCGAAATTATCTTGTTTTTCCTAAAAAACACGTTGTAACTCGAAAAGCTTTGGTGTTGCGTTAATGTCTAAGCATGTAGCCTCCAAAGAGATCACACAGGAGAGTTTTCTCTCGAAAGAATATATAAGAATACCACGTTATAAGGAAATACAGTGTTGCAGAGTAGAGGCAAATATATACATATTGGAAAAACTTAAACTTTACGAGAAGAAATAATTCATCGTTAAAAAATTAGCTTGTATCTCCGAAACAACAAGTTGTAACTCAAAAAGATTTGGTGTGGCGTGTACGTCTAAACGTGTAGCCTCAAAAGAGAACGCACAGGAGAGTTTTCTCCTGAAAGAATATGTAGGAATACTACGTTATAAGGAAATACAGTGTTGCAGAGTAAAGACAAATACATACATATTGGAAACACTTAAGCTTTACGAGAAGAAATAGCACATAGTACAAAATTAGCTTGTATATCCTAAACAACACGTTAGAACTCGAAAGGATTTGGTGTGGCGTGTACGTCTAAACATGCAGCCTCAAAAGAGAACCCACAGGAGAATTTTCTTTCGTCATAATTTGTCAGAAAACCACGTTTTAAGGAAATCCCGCATCATGCGAAATTATCTTGTTTTTCCTAAACAACACGTTGTACCTCGAAAAACTTTCGTGTTGCCTGAATGTCTAAGTGTGTAGCCTCCAAAGAGAACGCACAGGAGAGTTTTCTCTCGAAAGAATATGTAAGAATACCACGTTATAAGGAAATACAGTGTTGCAGAGTAGAGGCAAATACATACGTATTGGAAACACTTAACCTTTACGAGAAGAAATAATTCATTGTAAAAAAATTAGCTTGTATCTCCTAAACAACAAGTTGCAACTCAAAAAGATTTGGTGTGGTGTGTACGTCTAAACGTTTAGCTTCAAAAGAGAACCCACAGGAGAATTTTCTTTCGTCAAAATTTGTCAGAAAACCACGTTTTAAGGAAATCCCGCATCGTGAGAAATTATCTTGTTCTTCCTAAACAACAAGTTGTAACTCGAAAAGCTTTGCTGTTGCGTGTATGTCTCAGCGTGTAGCCTCAAATGAGAACGCACAGGAGAGTGTTCTCTCGAAAAAATATGTAAGAATACCACGTTATAAGGAAATACAGTGTTGCAGAGTAAAGACAAATACTTATTGGAAAAACTTTATGAGAAGAAATAACGCATCATACAAAATTAGCTTGTATCTCCTAAACAAAACATTGTAACTCGAAAAGATTTGGTGTGGCGTGTACGTCTAAATGTGTAGCCTCAAAAGAGAACCCACAGGAGAATTTTTGTTCGTAAAATTTGTCAGAAATCCATGTTTTAAGGAAATCACTCATCGTGCGAAATTATCTTGTTTTTCCTAAACAACACGTTGTAACTCGAAAAGCTTTGATGTTGCGTGTATGTCTAAGCGTGTAGCCTCAAAAGAGAACGCACAGGAGAGTTTTCTCTCGAAAGAACATGTAAGAATACCACATTATAAGGAAATACAGTTTTGCAGAGTAAAGACAAATACATATGTATTTGAAACACTCTATGAGAAGAAATAACGCATCGTAAAAAATTAGTTTGTATCTCCTAAACAACACGTTGTAACTCAAAAAGATTTGGTGTGGCATGTACGTCTAAACGTGCAGCCTCAAAAGAGAACCCACAGGATAATTTTCTTTCCTCAAAATTTGTCAGAAAACCACTTATTAAGGAAATCCCGCATCATGCGAAACTATCTTGTTTTTCCTAAACAACACATTGTAACTCGAAAATCTTTGGAGTTGCGTGTATGTCTAAGCATGTAGCCTCAAAAGAGAACGCACAGGAGAGATTTCTCTCGAACGAGTATGTAAGAATACCACGTTATAAAGAAATACATTGTGGCAAATTAAAGATAAATACGTTCCTTTTGGAAACACTTAAACTTTTTTACGATATAAAGCATCGTAAAAAATTAGCTTGTATCTCCTAAAGAACACGTTGTAACTCGAAAACATTTGGTGTGGCGTGTACGTCTAAATGTTTAGCCTCAAATGAAAACCCACAGGAGAATTTTATTTCCTCAAAATTTGTCAGAAAACCACGTTTTAAGGAATTCCCGCATCGTGCGAAATTATCTTGTTTTTCCTAAACAACACGTTCTAACTCGAAATGCTTTGGTGTTGCGTGTATGTCTAAGCGTGTAGCCTCAAAAGAGAATGCACAGGAGAGTTTTCTCTCGAAAGAATATGTACGAATACCATGTTATAAGGAAATTCAGTGTTGTAGAGTAAAGACAAATACGTACGTATTGGAAACACTTTAGGAGAAGAAATAACGCATCGTAAAAATTAGCTTGTATCTCCTAAAGAACACGTTGTAACTCGAAAGATTTGGTGTGGCGTGTAGGTCTAAACATGTAGCCTCAAAAGAGAACCCACAGGAGAATTTTCTTTCGTCAAAATTTGTCAGAAAACCACGTTTTAAAGAAATCCCGCATTGTGCGCATTTATCTTGTTTTTCATAAACAAAACATTGTAACTCGAAAAGTTTTGGTGTTGGGTGTATGTGTAAGCGTGTAGCCTCAAAAGAGAATGCACAGGAGAGTTTTCTCCCAAAGAATATGTAGGAATACCACGTTATAAGGAAATATATTGCTGCAGAGTAAAGACAAATACATACGTATTGGAAACATATTATGAGAAGAAATAATGCATGGTACAAAATTTGCTTGTATCTCCTAAACAACACGTGGTAACTCAAAAAGATTTGGTGTGGCGTGCACGTCTAAATGTGTAGCCTCAAAAGAGAACCCACAGCAGAATTTTCTTACGTCAAAATTTGTCAGAAAACCACATTTTAAGGAAATCCCGCATCGTGCGAAATTATCCTGTTTTTCCTAATCAACACGTTGTAACTCGAAAAGCTTTGGTGTTGCGTGTATGTCTAAGCGTGTAGCCTCCAAAGAGAACGCACAGGATAGTTTTCTCTCGAAAGAATATGTAAGAATACCAGTTATAAGGAAATACAGTGTTGCAGAGTATAGACAAATATGTACTTATTGGAAACACTTTACGAGAAGAAATAACGCATCATGCAAAATTAGCATGTATCTCCTGAACAACACGTTGCAACTCAAAAAGATTTGGTGTGGCGTGAACGACTAAACGTGTAGCCTCAAAGGAGAACCCACAGGAGGGTTTTCTTTCGTCAAAATTTGTCAGAAAACCACGTTTTAAGGAAATCCTGCATCCTGCGAAATTATCTTGTTTTTCCTAAACAACATGGTGTAACTCGAAAAGCTTTGATGTTGCGTATATGTCTAAGCATGTAGCCTCAAAAGAGAACGTACAGGAGAGTTTTCTCCCAAAGAATATGTAGGAATACCACGTTATAAGGAAATACAGTGTTGCAGAGTAAAGACAAATACATACTTATTGGAAACACTTAAACTTTACGAGAAGAAATAAAACATAGTAAAAAATTAGCTTGTATATCCTAAACAACACGTTATAACTTGAAAGGATTTGGTGTTGCGTGTATGTCTAAGCATGTAGCCTCAAAAGAGAATGCACAGAAGAGTTTTCTCCCGAAAGAATATGTAAGAATACCACATTATAAGGAAATATATTGCTACAGAGTAAAGACAAATACGTACGTATTGGAAACACATTATGAGAAGAAATAACGCATGGTACTAAATTAGCTTGTATCTCCGAAACAACACGTGGTAACTCAAAAAGATTTGGTGTGGCGTGTACATCTAAATGTGTAGCCTCAAAAGAGAACCAACAGGAGAATTTTCTTACGTCAAAATTTGTCAGAAAACCACGTTTTAAGGAAATCCCGCATCGTGCGAAATTATCTTGTTTTTCCTAATCAACACGTTGTAACTCGAAAAGCTTTGGTGGTGCGTGTTGTTTAGGAGATACAAGCTAATTTTGTACGATGCGTTATTTCTTCTCCTAAAGTTTTTTCCAATAAGTAAGTATATGTCTTTATTCTACAACGTGGTATTCTTACATATTCTTTCAAGAGAAAACTCTCCTGTGCGTTCTCATTTGAGGCTACACGCTTAGACATATACGCAACACCAACGCTTTTCGAGTTACAACGTGTTGTTTAGGAAGAACAAGATAATTTCGCATGATGCGGGATTTATGGGTTTCCAATACATACGTATTTGTCTTTATTCTGCAACACTGTATTTCCTTATAACGTGGTATCCTTACAAATTCTATCGAGAAAAACTCTCCTGTGCGTTCTCTTTTGAGGCTACACGCTTAAACATACAAGCAACACCAAAGCTTTTCGAGTTACAACGTGTTGTTTAGGATTTCCTTAAAGCGGGATTTCCTTAAAAAGTGGTTTTCTGAAAAATTTTGACGAAAGAAAATTCTCCTGTGGGTTCTCTTTTGAGGCTACACGTTTAGATGTACAGGCCACACCAAATCTTTTCGAGTTACAACGTGTTGTTTAGGAGATACAAGCTAATTTTGTACGTTGCGTTATTTTTTCTCGTAAAGTGTTTCCAATACGTATGTATTTGCCTTTACTCTGCGACACTGTATTTCCTTATAAAGTGGTATTCTTACATACTCTTTCGAGAGAAAACTCTCCTGTGCGTTCTCATTTGAGGCTACACGCTTAGACATACACGCAACACCAAAGCTTTTCGAGTTAAAACGTGTTGTTTAGGAAAAAGAAGATAATTGCGCACGATGCGGGATTTCCTTAAAACGTGGGTTCTCTTTTGAGGGTACACGTTTAGACGTACAAGCCACACCAAATCCTTTCGAGTTATAACGTGTTGTTTAGGAGATACAAGCTAATTTTTTACTATTTGTTATTCCACGTTATATGGAAAAACAGTGTTGCAGAGTAAAGACAAATATGTACGTATTGGAAACACTTTACGAGAAGAAATAACACATGGTAAAAAATTAGCTTGTATCTCCTAAACAACACGTTGTAACTCAAAAGGATTTGGTGTGGTGTTTATCTAAAGGTGTAGCCTCAAAAGAGAACCCACAGGAGAATTTTCGTTGGTCAAAATTTTTTCAGAAAACCACGTTTTCTGGAAATCCCGCATCGTGCGAAATTATCTTGTTTTTCCTAAACAACACGTTGTAACTCGAAAAGCTTTGGTTTTGCATGTATGTCTAAGCGTGTAGCCTCAAAAGAGAATGCACAGGAGAGTATTCTCTTGAAAGAATATGTAAGAATACCACCTTATAAGGACATACAGTGTTGCACAGTAAAGACAGATGCATACATATTGGAAACACTTTACGAGAAGGAATAATACATCATACAAAATTAGCTTGTATTTCCTAAACAACACGGTGAAACGCGAAAAGATTTTTTGTGGCGTGTACGTTGAAACGTGTAGCCTCAAAAGAGAACCCACAGGAGAATTTTCTTTCGTCAAAATATGTCGGAAAACCACGTTTTAAGGAAATCCAGCATCGTGCGAAATTATCTTGTTTTTCCTAAACAACACGTTGTAACTCGAAAAGCTTTGGTGTAAACAACACGTTGTAACTCGAAAATATTTGGTGTTGTGTTTACATCTAAATGCGTAGCCTCAAAAGAGAAGCCACAGGAGAATTTTCTTTTTTCAAAATTTTTTCAGAAAACCACGTTTTAAGGAAGTCCTGCATCATGCGAAATTATCTTGTTTTTCCTAAACAACACGTTGTAACTCGAAAAGCTTTGGTGTTGCGTGTATGTCTAAGCATGTAGCCTCAAAAGAGAAAGCACAGTAGAGTATTCTCTCTAAAGAATATGTAAGAATACCACGTTATAAGGAAATACAGTGTTGCAGAGTAAAGACAGATACTTACTTATTGGAAACACTTTACGAGAAGGAATAATACATCGTACAAAATTAGCTTGTATTTCCTAAACAACACGTTGTAACTTGAAGGATTTGGTGTGACGTGTAAGTTGAAACGTGTAGCCTCAAAAGAGAACCCACAGGAAAATTTTCTTTCGTCAAAATTTGTCAGAAAACCACGTTTTAAGGAAATCCCGCATTGTGCGAAGTTATCTTGTTTTTCCTAAACAACACATTGTAACTCGAAAGCTTTGGTGTTGCATGTATGTCTACACGTGTGGCCTCAAAAGATAACGCACAGGAGAGTTTTCTCTCGAAAGAATATATAAGAATACCACGTTATAAGGAAATACAGTGTTGCATAGTAAAGACAAATACGTAAGTATTGGAAACACTTTACGAGAAGAAATAACGCATCCTACAGAATTAACTTGTATCTCCTAAACAACACGATGTAACTCGAAAAGATTTGGTGTGGCGTGTACGTCTAAACGTGTAGCCTCAAAAGTGAACTTACAGGAGTATTTTCTTTCGTCAAAATTTGTCAGAAAACCACGTTTTATGGAAATCCCGCATCGTGGAAATTATCTTGTTTTTCCTAAACAACACGTTATAACTCTAAAAGCTTTGGTGCTGCGTGTATGTCTAAGCGTGTAGCCTCAAAAGAGAACGCACAGGAGAGTTTTCTCTCGAAAGAATATGTAAGAATACCGCGTTATAAGGAAATACAGCGTTGCAGAGTAAAGACAAATAAGTAAGTATTGGACACAATTTATGAGAAGAAATAACGCATCGTAAAAAATTAGCTTGTATCTCCTAAACAACACGTTGTAACTCGAAAAGATTTGGTGTGACATGTACGTCTAAACATGTACCCTCAAAAGAGAACTCACAGGAGAATTTTCTTTCATCAAAATTTGTCAGAAAACACGTTTTAAGGAAATCTCGCATCGTGCAAAATTATCTTGTTTTTCCTAAACAACACGGTGTAACTCGAAAAGCTTTGGTGTTGAGTGTTTGTCTAAGCGTGTAGCCTCAAAAGAGAACGCACAGGAGAGTTTTCTCTCGAAAGAATATGTAAGAATACCACGTTATAAGGAAATACAGTGTTGCAGAGTAAAGACAAATAAGTACATATTGGAAACACTTTAGGAGAAGAAATAACGCATTGTAAAAAATTTGCTTGTATCTCGTAAACAACACGTTGTAACTCGAAAAGACTTGGTGTGGCTCATACGTCTAAACGTGTAGCCTCAAAAGAGAACCCACAGGAGAACTTTCTTTCGTCAAAATTTGTCAGAAAACCACGTTTTAAGGAAATCCCGCATCGTGCAAAATTATCTTGTTTTTCCTAAACAACACGTTGTAACTCGAAAAGCTTTGGTGCTGCATGTATGTCTATGCGTGTAGCCACTTAAGAGAAGGCACAGGAGATTTTTCTCTCGAAAGAACATGTAAGAATACAACGTTATAAGGAAATACAGTGTTGCAGAGTAAAGACAAATACATACTTTTTGGAAACACTTTACGAGAAGAAATAACGCTTCGTAAAAAATTAGCTTGTATCTCCTAAACAACACGTGGTAACTCGAAAAGATTTGGTGTGGCGTGCACGTCTATACGTGTAGCCTCAAAAGAGAACCAACAGGAGAATTTTCTTTCGTCAAAATTTGTCAGAACACCACTTTTTACGGAAATCCCGCATCGTGCGAAATTATCTTGTTTTTCTTAAACAACACGTTGTAACTCGAAAAGTTTTGGTGTTGCCTGTATGTCTAAGTGTGTAGCCTCAAAAGGGAACGCACAGGATAGTTTTCTCGCGACAGAATATGTAAGAATACCACGTTATAAGGAAATACAGTGTTGCAGAGTAAAGACAAATATGTACGTATTGGAAACACTTTAGGAGAAGAAATAACGCATCGTATAAAATTAGCTTGTATCTCCTAAACAACACGTGGTAACTCGAAAGGATTTGGTGTGGTGTGCACGTCTAAACGTGAAGCCTCAAAAGATAACCCACAGGAGAATTTTCTTTCGACAAAATTTGTCAGAAAACCACGTTTTAAGGAAATCCCGCATCGTGCGAAATTATCTTGTTTTTCATAAACAACACATTGTAACTCGAAAAGCTTTGGTGTTACCTGTATGTCTAAGTGTGTAGCCTCAAAAGGGAACGCACTGGATAGTTTTCTCTCGAAAGAATATGTAAGAAAACCACGTTTTAAGGAAATACAGTGTTGCAGAGTAAAGACAAATACGTACATATCGGAAACACTTTACAAGAAGAATTAACGCATTGTACAAAATTAGCTTGTATCTCCTAAACAACACGTTGTAATTCGAAAAGATTTGGTGTGGCATGTACGTCTAAATATGTAGCCTCAAAAGAGAACACACAGGAGAATTTTCTTTCGTCAAAATTTTTCAGAAAACCACGTTTTAAGCTAATCCCGCATCGTGCAAAATCATCTCCTTTTTCCTAAACAACATGTTGTAACTCGAAAAGCTTTGGTGTTGCGTGTATGTGTAAGGATGGAGCCTCAAAAGAGAAGGTACAGGAGAGTTTTCCCTGCGTGTAGCCTCAAAAGAGAACGCACAGTAGAGTTTTCTCTCGAAAGAATATGTAAGGATACCACATTACAAGGAAATACAGTGTTGCAGAGTAAAGATTAATACATATGTATTGGAAACACTTTATGAGAGAAATAACGCATCTTGCAAAATTAGCTTGTATGTCCTAAACAACACGTTGGAACTCGAAAAGATTTGGTGTGGCATGTACGTCTAAACGTGTAGCCTCAAAAGAGTACCCACAGGAGAGTTTTATTTCTTCAAAATTTGTCAGAAAACCACGTTTTAAGGAAATCCCGCATCGTGCGAAATTATGTTGTTTTTCCTAAATAACACGTTGTAACTCGAAAAGCTTTGGTGTTGTGTGTATATCTAAGCACGTAGCCTCAAAGGAGAATGCACAGGTGAGTTTTCTCTCGAAAGAATATGCAAGAATACCACGTTATAAGGAAATACAGTGTTGCAGAGTAAAGGCAAATATTTACGTAATGGAAACACTTAAACTTTATGAGAAGAAATAACGCTTCGTAAAAAAATTAGCTTGTATCTCCTAAACAACACGATGTAACTCGAAAAGATTTGATGTGGTGTGTACGTCTAAATGTGTAGCCTCCAAAGAGAACCCACAGGAGTATTTTCTTTCGTCAAAATTTGTCAGAAAACCACGTTTTAAGGAAATCCCGCATCTTGCTAAATTATCTTGTTTTTCCTAAACAACACATTGTAACTCGAAAAGCTTTGGTGTTGCGTGTATGTCAAAGCATGTAGCCTCAAAAGAGAACGCACAGGAGAGTTTTCTCTCGAAAGAATATGTAAGAATACCACGTTATAAGGAAATACAGTGTTGCAGAGTAAAGACAAATACGTACTTATTGGAAACACTTAAACTTTACGAGAAGAAATAAGGCATCGTACAAAATTAGTATGTATCTCCTAAACATCACGTTATAACTCGAAAAGATTTGGTGTGGTGTGTACGTCTAAACGTGTAGCCTCAAACGAGAACCCACAGGAGAATTTTCGTTCATCAAAATTTGTCAGAAAACCACGTTTTAAGGAAATCCTGCATCGTGCTAAATTATCTTGTTTTTCCTAAGCAACACGTTGTAACGCGAAAACCTTTGGTGTTGCGTGTATGTCTAAGCGTGTAGCCTCAAAAGAGAATGCAAAGGGGAGTTTTTTTCTCGAAAGAATATATAAGAATACCACGTTATTAGGAAATACAGTGTTGCAGAGTAAAGACAAATATTTACGTATTGGAAAAACTTTACGAGAAGAAATAACGCATCTTACAAAATTAGCTTGTATCTCCTAAACAACACGTTGTAACTTAAAAAGATTTGGTGTGGCCTGTACGTCTAATCGTGTAGCCTCAAAAGAGAAACCATAGGAGAATTTTCTTTGGTCAAAATTTGTCAGAAAACCACGTATGAAGGAAATACCGCATCATGCGAAATTATCTTGTTTTTCCTAAACAAAACGTTTTAACTCGAAAAGCTTTGGTGTTGCGTGTATGTCTAAGCGTGTAGCCCCAAAAGAGAACGCACAGGAGAGTTTTCTCTCGAAAGAATATGTAAGAATACCACGTTGTAAGGAAATACAGTGTTGCAGAGTAAAGGAAAATACATATGTATTGGAAACGCAACATCAAAGCTTTTCGAGTTACAACATGTTGTTTAGGAAAAGCAAGATAATTTCGCACGATGAGTGATTTCCTTAAAACATGGTTTTCTGAGAAATATTAACGAAAAAAAATTTTCCTGTGGGTTATCTTTTGAGGCTACACGTTTAGACGTGCATGCCACACCAAATCTTTTCGAGTTACAAACTGTTGGTTAGGAGATACAAGCTAATTTTTTAAGATGCTTTATTTCTTCTTGTAAGGTGTTTCCAATAGGTACGTATTTGCCTTTAGTCTGCAACACTGTATTTCCTTATAACGTGGTATTCTTACATATTCTTTCGAGAGAAAACTTTCCTGTGCGTCCTCTTTTGAGGCTACACGCTTAGACATACACGCAATACCAAAGATTTTCGCGTTACAACGTGTTGTTTAGGAAAAACAAGATAATTTCGCACGAAGAGGGATTTCCTTAATACGTGATTTTCTGACAAATTTTGACCAAAGAAAATTCTCCTATGGGTTCTCATTTGAGACTACACGTTTAGACGTACAGGCCACACCAAATCTTTTTAAGTTACAACATGTTGTTTAGGAGATACAAGCTAATTTTTTTACGATGCATTATTTCTTCTCGTAAAGTTTAAGTTTTTCCAATAAGTATGTATTTGCCTCTACTCTGCAACACTGTATTTCCTTATAACGTGGTATTCTTACATATTATTTCGAGAGAAAACTCTCCTGTGCGTTCTCGGATTTCCTTAAACCGTTGTGTTCTGACAAATTTTGAAGAAAGAAAATTCTCCTGTGGGTTCTCTTATGATGCTACACGTTTAGACATGCACGCCACACCAAATCCTTTCGAGTTACCACGTGTTGTTTAGGAGATACAGGCTAATTTTGTACGATGTGTTATTTCTTCTCGTAAATTGTTTCCAATACGTACGTATTTGTCTTTCTCTGCAACACTGTATTTCCTTATAACGTGGTATTCTTACATATTCTTTCGAGGGAAAACTCTCCTGAGCGTTCTCTTTTGAGGCTACATGTTTAGACATACAAGCAACACCAAAGCTTTTCGAGTTACAACGTGTTGTTTAGGAAAAACTAGATAATTTCGCACGATGCGAGATTTCCATAAACGTGGTTTTGTGAAAAATTTGACAATAGAAAGTTCTCCTGTGGGTTCTCTTTTGAGGCTACATGTTTAGACGTACACGCCACACCAAATCTGTTCGAGTTGCAACGTGTTGTTTAGGAGATACAAGCTAATATTTTACAATGTGTTAATTCTTCTCATAAAGTGTTTCCAATACGTACGTATTTGTCTTTACTCTGCAACATTGTATTTCCTTATAACGTGGTATTCTTACATAGTCTTTCGATAGAAAACTGTTCTGTGCGTTCCCTTTTGTGGCTACACACTTAGACATACAGGCAACACCAAAGCTATTCAAGTTACAACATGTAGTTTAGGAAAAATTTTGTAAGATGCATTATTTCTTCTTGTAAAGTGTTTCCAATACGTACTTATTTGTCTTTACTCTGCAACACTGTATTTCCTTATAACGTGGTATTCTTACATATTCTTTTGAGAGAAAACTCTCCTGTGCATTCTCTTTTGAGGCTACACGCTTAGACAAACACGCAACACCAAAGCTTTTCGAGTTACAACGTGTTGTTTAGGAAAAACAAGATAATTTCACACGATGTGAGATTTCCTTAAAACGTGGTTTCTGACAAATTTTGATGAAAGAAAATTCTCCTGTGGGTTCACTTTGGAGACTACACGTTTAGACGTACGAGCCACACCAAATCTTTTCGAGTTACAACGTGCTGTTTAGGAAAAACAAGATAATTTCTCAGGATGCGAGATTTCCATAAAACGTGGTTTTCTGAAAAAATTTTGACGTAAGAAAGTTCTCCTGTGGGTTCTCTTATGAGGCTACACGTTTACACGTACACGCCACACCAAATTCTTTCGAGTTACAAGGTGTTGTTTAGGAGATACAAGCTAATTTTGTACCATGCGTTATTTCTTCTCATAAAGTATTTACAATACGTACCTATTTATCTTTAATCTGCAACACTTTATTTCCTTATAACGTGGTATTCTTACATATTCTTTCTTTTTTTTCTTTTTTTTTTCTTTTTCTTTTTTTTTTAGGCTTGATACAATTTATTTGCTTTTCTTTAGAATTTTTTTTATTGTTATTTTTTTTATTCGTATGATGCGGGATTTCCTTAAGACGTGGTTTCTGACAAGTTTTAAGGATAGAAAATTCTCCTGTGGGTTCTCTTATGAGGCTAAGCATTTAGACCTACACGCCACACCAAATCCTTTCGAGTTACAAGGTGTTGTTTAGGAGATACAAGCTAATTTTGTAACATGCATTAATTCTTCTCATAAAGTATTTACAATCTGTACCTATTTATCTTTACTCTGCAACACTGTATTTACTTATAACGTGGTATTCTTACATATTCTTTCGAGAGAAAACTCTCCTCTGCATTCTCTTTTGAGGCTACACGCGTAGACATACACGCCACACCAAAGCTTTTCGTGTTACAACATTTTGTTTGTGAAAAACAAGATAATTTCGCAGGATGCGAGATTTCCTTAAAACGTGGTTTCTGACAAATTTTGATGAAAGAAAATTCTCCTGTGGGTTATCTTTTGAGGCTACACGAAGAAATAATGCATCGTTCAAAATTAGCTTGTATCTCCTAAACAACACGTTGTAACTCAAAAAGATTGGTGTGGCGTGTACATCTAAACGTGTAGCCTCAAAAGAGAACCCACAGGAGAGTTTTCTCTCGAGAGAACATGTAAGAATACCACGTTATAAGGAAATACAGTGTTGCAGAATAAAGACAAATATGTACACATTGTAAACACTTTACGAGAAGAAATAACGCATCATACAAAATTAGCTTGTATCTCCTAAACAACACGTTGTAACTCGAAAAGATTTGGTGTGGCATGTACGTCTAAATGTGTAGCCTCAAAAGAGAACCCACAGGAGAATTTTTGTTCGTCAAAATATGTCAGAAAACCACGTTTTAAGGAAATCCCGCATCGTGTGAAATTATCTTGTTTTTCTTAAACAACACGTTGTAACTTGAAAAGATTTGGTGTTGCGTGTATGTCTAAGCATGTAGCCTCAAAAGCGAATGCACAGGAGAGTTTTCTCTCGAAAGAAGATGTAAGAATACCACGTTCTAGGAAATACAGTGTTGTAGACTAAAGACAAATACGTACGTATTGGAAACACTTTTAGAGATGAAATAATGCATCGTTCAAAATTAGCTTGTATCTCCTTAACAACACGTTGTAACTCGAAACGATTTGGTGTGGCGTGTACGACTAAACGTGTAGTCTCAAAAGAGAACCCAGAGGAGAATTTTATTTCTTCAAAATGTTTCAGAAATCACGTTTTTAGGAAATCCCGCATTGTGCGAAATTATCTTGATTTTCCTAAACAACACGTTGTAACTCGAAAAGCTTTGGTGTTACGTGTATGTCTAAGCGTGTAGTCTCAAAAGAGAACGCAGAGGAGAGTTATCTCTCGAAAGAATATGTAAGAACACCACGTTATAAGGAAATACAGTATTCTGGAATAAAGACAAATACGTATGTATTGGAAACACTTTACGAGAAGAAATAAAACATCGTTCAAAATTAGTTTGTATCTCCTAAACAACACGTTGTAACTCGAAAAGATTTGGTGTGGCGTGTATGTCTAAGGGTGTAGCCTCAAAAGAGAACGCACAGGAGAGTTTTCTCTCGAAAGAATATTTAAGAATACCACGTTATAAGGAAATACATTGTTGCAGAATAAAGACAAATACGTACATATTGGAAACACTTTATGAGAAGAAATAACGCATCGTACAAAATTAGCTTGTATCTCCTAAACAACACATTGTAACTCGAAAAGAGTTGGTGTGGCATGTACGTCTAAATGTGTAGCCTCAAAAGAGAACCCACAGGAGAATTTTCTTTCGTCAAAATATGTCAGAAAACCACGTTTTACGGTAATCCCGCATCGTGTGAAATTATCTTGTTTTTCCTAAACAACACGTTGTAACTTGAAAAGCTTTGGTGTTGCGTGTATGTCTAAGCATGTATCCTCAAAAGCGAACGTACAGGAGTGTTTTCTCTCGAAATAAGATGTAAGAATACCACGTTCTAAGGAAATACAGCGTTGCAGACTAAAGACAAATAGGTACTTATTGGAAACACTTTTAGAGATGAAATAACGCATCGTTCAAAATTAGCTTGTATCTCCTAAACAACACGTTGTAACTCGAAAAGATTTGGTGTGGCGTGTACGTCTAAATGTGTAGCCTCAAAAGAGAACCCACAGGAGAATTTTCTTTCGTCAAAATTTTTCAGAAATCACGTTTTTAGGAAATCCCGCATTGTGCGAAATTATCTTGTTTTTCCTAAACAACACGTTGTAACTCGAAAAGCTTTGGTGTTACTTGTATGTCTAAGCATGTAGCCTCAAAAGAGAACCCACAGGAGAGTTTTCTCTCGAAAGAATATGTAAGAATACCACGTAATAAGGATACGGTGTTGCAGAGAAAAGACAAATACTTATGTATTGGAAACACTTAATGAGAAGAAATAACGCATGGTACAAAATTAGCTTGTATCTCCTAAACAACACGTTGTAACTCGAAAAGATTTGGTGTGATGTTTACATCTAAACGTGTAGCCTCAAAAGAAAACCCACAAGAGAATTTTCTTTCGTCAAATTTTTTTCAGAAAACCACGTTTTAAGGAAGTCCTGCATCGTGCGAAATCATCTTGTTTTTCCTAAACAACACGCTGTAACTCGAAAAGCTTTGGTGTTGCGAGTATGTCTAAGCGTGTAGCCTCAAAAGAGAAGGCACAGTAGTGTATTCTCTCGAAAGAATATGTAAGAATACCACGTTATAAGGAAATACAGTGTTGCAGAGTAAAGACAGATACTTACTTATTGGAAACACTTTACGAGAAGGAATAATACATAGTACGAAATTAGCTTGTATTTCCTAAACAACACGTTGTAACTCGAAGGATTTGGTGTGGCATGTAATTTGAAACTTGTAGCCTCAAAAGAGAACCCACAGGAGAATTTTCTTTTGTCAATATTTGTCAGAAAACCACGTTTTAAGGAAATCCCGCATTGTGCGAAATTATCTTGTTTTTCCTAAACAACACATTATAACTCGAAAAGCTTTGGTGTTGCGTGTATGTCTAAACGTGTGGCCTCAAAAGAGAATGGACAGGAGAGTTTTCTCTCGAAAGAATATATAAGAATACCACGTTATAAGGAAATACAGTGTTGCAGAGTAAAGACAAATACGTATGTATGGGAAACACTTTACGAGAAGAAATAACACATCGTAAAAAATTAGCTTGTATCTCCTAAACAACACGTGGTAACTCGAAAAGATTCAGTGTGGCGTGTACGTCTAAACCTGTAGCCTCAAAAGAGAAGACACAGTAGAATTTTCTTTCGTCAAAATTTGTCAGAAAACCACGTTTTAAGGAAATCCCGCATCTTGCGAAATTATCTTGTTTTTCCTAAACAACACGTTGTAACTCGAAAAGCTTTGGTGTTGCGTGTATGTCTAAGCGTGTAGCCTCTAAAGAGAACTCCCAGGAGAGTTTTCTCTTGAAAGAACATGTAAGAATACAATGTTATAAGGAAATAGAGTGTTGCAGAGTAAAGACAAATGCGTACTTATTGGAAACACTTTAAGAGAAGAAATAACACATAGTACAAAATTAGCTTGTATCTCCTAAACACTTGGTAACTGGAAAGGATTTGGTGTGGCGTGCACGTCTAAACGTGTAGCATCAAAAGAGAACCCACAGGAGAATTTTCTTTCCTCAAAATTTGTCAGAACACAATGGTTTAAGGAAATCCCGCATTGTGCGAAATTATCTTGTTTTTCATAAACAACACGTTGTAATTCGAAAAGCATTGGTGTTGCCTGTATGTCTAAATGTGTAGCCTCAAAAGGGAATGCAAAGGATAGTTTTCTCTCGAAAGAATATGTAAGAATACCATGTTATAAGGAAATACAGTGTTGCAGAGTAAAGACAAATACGTACGTTTTGGAAACACTTTACGAGAAGAATTAAAGCATCGTACAAAATTAGCTTGTATCTCCTAAACAACACGTTGTAACTCGAAAAGGTTTGGCGTGGCGTGTACTTCTAAACATGTAGCCTCAAAAGAGAACCCACAGGAGAATTTTCTTTCGTCCAAATTTTTCAGAAAATCACGTTTTAAGGAAATCCCCCATCGTGCGAAATCATCTTCTTTTTCCTAAACAACATGTTGTAACTCGAAAAGCTTTGGTGTTGCGTGTATGTGTAAGCGTGGAGCCTCAAAAGAGAAGGCACAGGAGAGTTTTCTCTCGAAAGAATATGTAAGAATCCCACGTTATAAGGAAATACAATTTTGCAGATTAAAGACAAATAAGTACAGATTGGAAACACTTTACGAGAAGAAAGAATGCATCGTAAAAAATTAGCTTGTATCTCCTAAGCAACATGTTGTAACTCGAAAAGATTTGGTGTGACGTGTACGTCTAAACGTGTAGCCTCAAAAGAGAACCCACAGGAGAATTTTCTTTCTTTCTTTTTTTTTTTTTACGTTTTTTAAATTAAATATTTTCTTTATTTACATTTTAAATATTATCTGCATTCCTGGTTTCCCCTCTGAAAACACACTATCCCATAACCCCTTCTCCCTGCTCACCAACCCATCCACTCCCACTCCTTTTTTTTTGTCTTATTTTTTTTAGTGTTAACTTTTTTTTATTCGATATAATTTATTTACATTTCAAATGATTTCCCTTTTTCTAGCCCCCCCACTCCCCGAAAGTCCCGAAAGCCCCCTTCTCTTCCCCTGTCCTCCCATCCACCCCTTCCCACTTCCCCGTTCTGGTTTTGCTAAATACTGTTTCACTGAGTCTTTCCAGAACCAGGGGCCACTCCTCCTTTCTTCTTGTTCCTCATTTGATGTGTGGATTATGTTTTGGGTATTCCAGTTTTCTAGGTTAATATCCACTTATTAGTGAGTGCATACCATGATTCACCTTTTGAGTCTGGGTTACCTCACTTAGTATGATATTCTCTAGCTCCATCCATTTGCCTAAGAATTTCATGAATTCATTGTTTCTAATGGCAGAATAGTGCTCCATTGTGTAGATATACCACATTTTTTGCATCCACTCTTCTGTTGAGGGATACCTGGGTTCTTTCCAGCATCTGGCAATTATAAATAGGGCTGCTATGAACATAGTAGAACATGTATCCTTATTACATGGAGGGGAGTCTTCTGGGTATATGCCCAGGAGTGGTATAGCAGGATCTTCTGGAAGTGAGGTGCCCAGTTTTCGGAGGAACCGCCAGACTGATTTCCAGAGTGGTTGTACCAATTTGCAACCCCACCAGCAGTGGAGGAGTGTTCCTCTTTCTCCACACCCTCTCCAACACCTGCTGTCTCCTGAATTTTTAATCTTAGCCATTCTGACTGGTGTAAGATGAAATCTTAGGGTTGTTTTGATTTGCATTTCCCTGATGACTAATGAAGTTGAGCATTTTTTAAGATGCTTCTCCGCCATCCGAAGTTCTTCAGGTGAGAATTCTTTGTTTAACTCTGTATCCCATTTTTTAATAGGGTTGTTTGGTTTTCTGGAGTCTAACTTCTTGAGTTCTTTATATATATTGGATATTAGCCCTCTATATGATGTAGGATTGGTGAAGATCTTTTCCCAATTTGTTGGTTGCCGATTTTTCCTCTTGATGGTGTCCTTTGCCTTACAGAAACTTTGTAATTTCATGAGGTCCCATTTGTCAATTCTTGCTCTTAGAGCATACGCTATTGGTGTTCTGTTCAGAAACTTTCTCCCTGTACCGATGTCCTCAAGGTTCTTCCCCAGTTTCTTTTCTATTAGCTTCAGAGTGTCTGGCTTTATGTGGAGGTCCTTGATCCATTTGGATTTGAGCTTAGTACAAGGAGACAAGGATGGATCAATTCGCATTCTTCTGCATGCTGACCTCCAGTTGAACCAGCACCATTTGTTGAAAAGGCTATCTTTTTTCCATTGGATGTTTTCAGCCTCTTTGTCAAGGATCAAGTGGCCATAGGTGTGTGGGTTCATTTCTAGATCTTCAATCCTGTTCCATTGATCCTCCTGTCTGTCACTGTACCAACACCATGCAGTTTTTAACACTATTGCTCTGTAGTATTGCTTGAGGTCAGGGATACTGATTCCCCCAGATTTTCTTTTGTGCTGTGAATAGTTTTAGCTATCCTGGGTTTTTTGTTGTTCCAGATGAATTTGATAATTGCTCTTTCTAACTCTGTGAAGAATTGAGTTGGGATTTTGATGGGTATTGCATTGAATCTGTATAGTGCTTTAGGCAGAATGGCCATTTTAACTATATTGGTTCTACCGATCCATGAGCATGGGAGGTTTTCCCATTTTTTGAGGTCTTCTTCCATTTCCTTCTTCAGAGTCTTGAAGTTCTTGTCATACAGATCTTTCACATGTTTGGTAAGGGTCACCCCAAGATACTTTATACTGTTTGAGGCTATAGTGAAGGGGGTCATTTCCCTAATTTCTTTCTCAGCCTGCTTATCCTTTGAGTATAGGAAGGCCACTGATTTGCTTCAGTTGATTTTATAACCTGCCACTTTGCTGAAGTTGTTTATCAGCTGTAGGAGCTCTCTAGTGGAGTTCTTTGGGTCACTTAGGTAGACGATCATGTCGTCTGTAAATAATGATAGTTTGACTTCTTCCTTTCCAATTTGTATCCCTTTGACCTCCTTATGTTGTCGAATTGCCCGAGCTAGTACCTCAAGTACAATATTGAAAAGATAAGGAGAAAGGGGGCAGCCTTGTCTGGTCCTTGATTTCAGTGGGATTGCTTCAAGTTTCTCTCCATTTAGTTTGATGCTGGCTACCGGTTTGCTGTATATTGCTTTTACTATGTTTAGGTATGGGCCTTGAATTCCTGTTCTCTCCAAGACTTTAAGCATGAAGGGATGCTGAATTTTGTCAAATGCTTTTTCAGCATCCAATGAAATGACCATGTGGTTTTGTTATTTGAGTTTGTTTATGTAGTGGATTGTATTGATGGATTTCCGTATATTGAACCAACCCTGCATTCCCGGGATAAAGCCTACTTGATCATGGTGGATGATCGTTTTGATGTGTTCTTGGATTCGGTTAGCAAGAATTTTATTGAGTATTTTTGCATCGATGTTCATAAGGGAAATTGGTCTGAAGTTCTCTTTCTTTGTTGGATCTTTTTGTGGCTTTGGTATCAGCGTTATTGTGGCTTCGTAGAAGGAATTGGGTAGTGTTCCTTCTGTTTCTATTTTGTGGAATAGTTTGAAGAGTATTGGTGTTAACTCTTCTTTGAAGGTCTTGTAGAATTCTGCACTGAAGCCATCTGGTCCTGTGCTTTTTTTGGTTGGAAGACTTTCTATGACTCCTTCTATTTCTTTAGGCATTATGGGACTGTTTAGATGGTCTAGTTGGTCCTGATTTAATTTTGGTATTTGGTATCTGTCAAGGAAATTGTCCATTTCCTCCAGATTCTCCAGTTGTGTTGAGTACAGGCTCTTGTAGTAGGATCTGATGATTTTTTGGATTTCCTCAGTTTCCGTTGTTATATCTCCCTTTTCATTTCTAAGTTTGTTAATTTGGATACTTTCTCTGTGCCCTTTGGTCAGTCTGGCTAAGGGTTTATCTCTCTTGTTGATTTTCTCAAAGAACCAGCTCCTGGTTTTGTTGATTTTTTGTATGGTTCTCTTTGTTTCTACTTTATTGATTTCGGCCCTGAGTTTGATGATTTCCTGCCTTCTACTCCTCCTGGGTGAAATAGCTTCTTTTTGTTCTAGGGCTTTCAGGTGTGTCATTAAGCTGGTAATGTATGCTCTCTCCATTTTCTTTTTGGAGGCACTCAGGGCTATGAGTTTTCCTCTTAGCACTGCTTTCATTGTGTCCCATTGATTTGGGTATGTTGTGTTTTCATTTTTATTGTGTTCTAAAAAGTCTTTAATTTCTTTCTTTATTTCTTCCTTGACCAAGGTATCATTGAGTAGAGTATTGTTCAGTTTCCACGTGTATGTGGGTTTTCTGTTGTTTCTGTTGCTATTGAAGACCACTTTTACTCCATAGTGATCAGATAGGAGGCATGGTATTAGTTCTATCTTCTTATATTTGTTGAGGTCTGTCTTGTGACCAATTATATGGTCGATTTTGGAGAAGGTACCATGAGGTGCTGAGAAAAAGGTATATTCTTTTGTTTTAGGATAGAATGTTCTATATATATCTGTTAAATCTAATTGGTCCAAAGCTTCAATTAGTTTCATTGTGTCCCTGTTTAGTTTCTGTTTTCCTGATCGGTCCATTGAGGAAAGTGCAGTGTTGAAGTCACCCACAATTATTGTGTTAGGTGCAATGTGTGCTTTTAGTTTTAATAAAGTTTCTTTTACGAAAGAGGGTGCCCTTGCATTTGGGGCATAGATGTTCAGGATTGACAGTTCTTCTTTTTGTATTTTTCCTTTGACCAGCAAGAAGTGTCCCTCAGGGTCTCTTTTGATGACTTTGGGTTGAAAGTCAATTTTATCTGATATTAAAATGGCTACTCCAGCTTGTTTCCTGAGACCATTTGCTTGTAAAATTGTCTTCCAGACTTTTACTCTAAGGTAGTGATTGTCTTTGAACCTGAGGTGTGTTTCCTGTAAGCAGCAAAATGTAGGGTCCTGTTTACGTATCCATTCAGTTAGTCTGTGTCTTTTTGTTGGGGCATTAAGTCCATTGATGTTAAGAGATATTAAGGAATAGTGATTGTTACTTCCTATCATTTTTGACGTTATTTTTTAAATTTTAAGCTTAACTTCTTTTGGGTTTGATGAAAGGTTACTATCTTGCTTTTTCCAGGGTGAAGTTTCCCTCCTTGTATTGGTGTTGTCTTCCTATTATCCTTTTTAGGGCCGGGTTTGTGGATAGATATTGGGTAAACTAGGTTTTGTCATGAAATATCTTAGTTTCTCCATCTATGGTGATTGAGAGTTTTGCTGGATATAGTTGTTTTCGTTGGCATTTGTGTTCTCTTAGAGTCTGCATGAGATCTGCCCAGGACCTTCTAGCCTTCATAGTCTCCGGTGAAAAGTCTGCTGTGATTCTGATAGGTCTTCCTTTACATGTTACTTGGCCTTTTTCTCTTACTGCCTTTAGTATTCTTTCTTTGTTTAGAACATTTGGTGTTTTGATTATTATGTGACGGGAAGTATTTCTCTTCTGGTCCAGTCTGTTTGGAGTTCTGTAGGCTTCTTGTATACTCATGGGCATCTCTCTCTTTAGGTTAGGGAAGTTTTCATCCATAATTTTATTGAAGATATTTGCTGGCCCTTTAAGTTGTAAATCTTCACTCTCATCTATGCCTATAATCCTTAGGTTTGGTCTTCTCATTGTGTCCTGGATTTCCTGGATATTTTGGGTTACAAGCTTTTTGCATTTTGCATTTTCTTTAACTGTTGAGTCCATGGTTTCTATGGAATCTTCAGCATCTGAGATTCTTTCTTCTATCTCGTGTATTCTGTTGTTGATATTTGCATCTCTGTCCCCTGATTTCTTCCCAAGGCTTTCTATCTCCAAAGTTGTCTCCCTTTGAGTTTTCTTAGTTGTTTCTACTTCTGATTTTAGATCCTGGATGGTTTTGCTTAGCTCCTTCACTTGCATGTTTGTGTTTTCCTGTAATTCTTTAAGAGATTTTTGTGTTTCCTCTTTCATGAGCTCAGCCTGTTGACCAAAGTTCTCCTGCATTTCATTAAGAGATTTTTGTGTTTCGTCTTTCATGACCTCAGCCTGTTGACCAAAGTTCTCCTGTATTTCTTTAAGTGTTTTTTGCATTTCCTCCTTGTTGGCTTTTGTATTCTCCTGGATTTCTTTCAATGATTTTTGTGTTTTCCTTGCAAGGGCTTCTAACTTTTGATCCATTTTCTCCTGAATTTCTTTAAGTATGTCCTTCATGTGTTCCTGTACCAGCATCATGACCAGTGACTTTAAATCCAAATCTTGTTTTACTGGTGTGATGGGGTATCCAGGACATGCTGGTAGAGGAGAATTGGGTTCAGATGTTGCCATATTGCCTTGATTTCTGTTAGTGACGTTCCTGCGTTTGCCTTTTGCCATCTAGTTCTCACTGGTGTTAGTTTGTCTTGTCAGTGCTGGACTCACCAGTGCAAGCTGCCCCTTCCCCGTTGGCCTCTGGTGCACAGCTTACCTCCTGCACTGCTTGTAGACAGGGTGCTGCTGCCCAGGCTGTTCAGATCCCAAAGCAGGCACCCGAAGGCTCCTGCTGGGGCCCGCTGGATTCACTGGAGCACACTGACTTCTCCCAGCTGGCCGCCCGGAAACCCAGCTAGCCACTTGCAGGACTTGGAGATGTGGTGCTGCCGCCCAGGCTGATCTGGGCAGCAGAACTCCCAACCGGGTTGGTGCACACAAGGCTAGCCTAGCTGCTCAGGCCCTGAGTCTAGGCAAAAGCCTGGCAGGCCAATGTCGGTGCAAAGTTCCCCTCAGCTGTGGGTGTTAATTGGGTGTGTCAGGTGGCTAGGATGGTGGCGTGTGCGAGTTCCCTGAGAGTGCTGGGAGAGTCTGCTGGGCTAACAACCTCCTGGCTGGGTCAGCACACAGATGGCCCAACGAGCAGCCCAGGGCCTGGGGGTCAGTCCAGGGCCTGACCGTCTGAGACCCCTGCTATGTCCGCCTCGGGCTATGCCTGTTAGCTAGTTTGGTTTTGCCTGCTAGGTCTCTCTGGCTTCCCTTAGGCAAAATGGTGGTGGTGCGCAAACTGGCCCGGATAAACAACCTCCTGGCCGGGTCGGCACACAGATGGCCCACCGAGCAGCCCAGGGCCTGGGGGCAGTCCAGGGACTGACCGTCTGAGACCCCTGCTATGTCCGCCTCGGGCTATGCCTGTTAGCCGGTTTGGTTTTGCCTGCTAGGTCTCCCTGGCTTCCCCCAGGCAAAATGGTGGTGGTGCGCGCGCCGACCCGGGAGGAAAAAAACCTCCTGGCCGGGTTTGCACCCCGGTGGACCCCCGATCAGCTCAGGGCCTGGGTGCCTGCCAACGCCCGTCGGGCTTAGACCCCCGCGATGTTGTTCTCGGGTTATATTTGTGTACCTCAGTCTGATTTCTCTGGCGACCGAGAACCAATATGGAGCCCACGTAACTGACTGGCAGGAGGCAGAGTTCTGATGTGGCTTCCGTGTGGTGAAAGGCACCGTAAATCCGCCGCTGCTTGCAGCCTGGCTGTCCAGCGATGGCCAGTGGTCGTGGGTACCGGGTCTGCCTGGACCCTGTCCGCTTGGTTCTACTGCTGATGGCCCTTCCTCTGGACCAGCCGCTGCTGCTGCTACTGCTGCTGCTGCCGCCGCTCCCAGGCCCAAGAATTTTCTTTCATCAAAATTTGTCAGAAACCACGTTTTAAGGAAATCTCGCATCGTGTGAAATTATCTTGTTTTTCATAAACAACACGTTGTAAATCGAAAAGCTTTGGTGTTGCGTGTATGTCTAAGCGTGTAGCCTCAAAAGAGAACGCACAGGAGAGTTTTCTCTCAAAAGAAAATGTAGGAATACCACGTTATAAGGAAATACAGTGTTGCAGAGTAAAGACAAATACGTACATATTGGAAACACTTTAAGAGAAGAAATAACGCATCGTACAAAATTAGCTTGTATCTCCTAAACAAAACTTTGGAACTCGAAAAGATTTGGTGTGGCTCATACCTCTACAAGTGTAGCCTCAAAAGAGAACCCACAGGAGGAAATTCTTTCGTTAAAATTTTTCAGAAAACCACGATTTATGGAAATCTCGCATCATGCGAAATTATTTTGTTTTTTCCTAAACAACACGTTGTAACTCGAAAAGCTTTGGTGTTGTGTGTTTGTCTAAGCGTGTAGCCTCGAAAGAGAATGCACAGGAGAGTTTTCCCTCGAAAGAATATGTAAGAATACCACGTTATAAGGAAATACAGTGTTGCAGAGTAAAGACAAATTCGTACGTATTGGAAACACTTTATGAGAAGAATTAACGCATCTTACAAAATTAGCTTGTATCTCCTAAACAAAACGTTGTAACTCGAAAGGATTTGTTGTGGCGTGTACATCTAAACATGTAGCCTCAAAAGAGAACCCACAGGAGAATTTTCTTTCGTCAAAATTTTTCAGAAAACCACGTTTTAAGGAAATCCCGCATCGTGCGAAATTATCTTGTTCTTCCTAAACAACACGTTGTAACTCGAAAAGCTTTGGTGTTGCGTGTATGTCTAAGCGTGTAGCCTCAAAAGAGAAGGCACAGGAGAGTATTCTCTCGAAAGAATATGTAAGAATACCACGTTATAAGGAAATACAGTGTTGCAGAGTAAAGACAGATACTAACTTATTGGAAACACTTTACGAGAAGGAATAATACATCTTAAAAAATTAGCTTGTATTTCCTAAACAACACGTTGTAACTCGAAGGATTTGGTGTGGCGTGTAAGTTGAAACGTGTAGCCTCAAAAGAGAACCCACAGGAGAATTTTCTTTCGTCAAAATTTGTCAGAAAACCACGTTTTAAGGAAATCTCGCATTGTGCGAAATTATCTTGTTTTTCCTAAACGACACGTTGTAAGTCGAAAAGCTTTGATGTTGCGTGTATGTCTAAATGTGTGGCCTCAAAGGAGAACGCACAGGACAGTTTTCTATTGAAAGAATATGTAAGAATACCACGTTATAAGGAAATACAATATTGCAGAGTAAAGACAAATATGTATGTATTGGAAACACTTTATGAGAAGAATTAACGCATTGTAAAAAATTAGCTTTTATCTCCTAAACAATACGTTGTAACTCGAACAGATTTGGTGTGGCGTGTACGTCTAAACATGTAGCCTCAAAAGAGAACCCAAAGGAGAATTTTCTTTCGTCAAAATTTTTCAGAAAACCACGTGTTAAGGAAATCCCCATCGTGCGAAATCATCTTCTTTTTCCTAAACAACATGTTGTAACTTGAAAAGCTTTGGTGTTGCGTGTATGTGTAAGCATGGAGCCTCAAAAGAGAAGGCACAGGAGAGTTTTCTCTCGAAAGAATATGTAAGAATACCACGTTATAAGGAAATACAATTTTGCAGAGTAAAGACAAATAAGTACATATTGGAAACACTTTATGAGAAGGAAGAATGGATCGTAAAAAATTAGCTTGTATCTCCTAAACAACACGTTGTAACTCGAAAAGATTTGGTGTGACGTGTATGTCTAAACGTTTAGCCTCAAAAGAGAACCCAGAGGAGAATTTTCTTTCATCAAAATTTGTCAGAAACCACGTTTAAAGGAAATCTCGCATCGTGCGAAATTATCTTGTTTTTCCTAAACAACACGTTGTAAATCGAAAAGCTTTGGTGTTGCGTGTATGTCTAAGCTTGTAGCCTCAAAAGAGAACGCACAGGAGAGTTTTCTCTTGAAAGAATATGTAGGAATACCATGTTATAAGGAAATACAGTGTTGCAGAGTAAAGACAACTACGTACATATTGGAAACACTTTAAGAGAAGAAATAACGCATCGTCCAAAATTAGCTTGTATCTCCTAAAGAACACTTTGTAACTCGAAAAGATTTAGTGTGGCTCGTACCTCTAGAAGTGTAGCCTCAAAAGAGAACCCACAGGAGAACTTTCTTTCATCAAAATTTTTCAGAAAACCACGTTTTATGGAAATCTCGCATCGTGCGAAATTATCTTGTTTTTCCTAAACAACACGTTGTAACTCGAAAAGTTTTGGCGTTGCGTGTATGTCTAAACGTGTAGCCTCAAAAGAGAACGTACAGGAGCGTTTTCCCTCGAAAGAATATGTAAGAATACCACGTTATATGGAAATACAATGTTGCAGAGTAAAGGCAAATAAGGACATATTGGAAACACTTAGGAGAAGAAATAACGCATCTTACAAAATTTGCTTGTATCTCCTAAACAACACGTTGTAACTCGAAAAGATTTAGTGTGGCTCGTACGTCTACACGTGTACCCTCAAAAGAGAAACCACAGGATAACTTTCTTTCGTCAAAATTTGTCAGAAAACCACGTTTTAAGGAAATCTCGCATCGTGCAAAATTATCTTGTTTTTCATAAACAACATGTTGTAACTCAAAAAGCTTTGGTGTTTCGTGTATGTCTAATCCTGTAGCCTCTAAAGAGAACGCACAGGAGAGTTTTCTCTCGAAATAACATGTAAGAATACAACGTTATAAGGAAATACAGTGTTGCAGAGTAAAGACAAATACGTAATTATTGGAAACACTTTACGAGAAGAAATAACGCATCGTAGAAAATTAGCTTGTATCTCCTAAGCAACACGTGGTAACTCGAAAGGATTTGGTGTGGCGTGTATGTCTAAACGTGGAGCCTCAAAAGAGAACCCACAGGAGAATTTTCATTCGTCAAAATTTGTCAGAAAACCACGTTTTAAGGAAATCCCGCATCATGCGAAATAATCTTGTTTTTCATAAACAACACGTTGTAACTCTAAAAGCATTGATGTTGCCTGTATGTCTAAGTGTGCAGCCTCAAAAGGGAACGCACAGGATACTTTTCTCTCGAAAGAATATGTAAGAATACCACGTTATAAGGAAATACAGTGTTGCAGAGTAAAGACAAATACGTATGTATTGGAAACACTTTATGAGAAGAATTAACGCATCGTACAAAATTAGCTTGTATCTCCAAAGCAACACGTTATAACTCGAAAAGATTTGGTGTGGCGTGTACATCTAAACATGTAGCCTCAAAAGAGAACCCACAGGAGAATTTTCTTTCGTCAAAATTTTTCAGAAAACCACGTATTAAGGAAATCCCGCATCGTGCGAAATCATCTTCTTTTTCCTAAACAACATGTTGTAACTCGAAAAGCGTTGGTGTTGCGTGTATGTGTAAGCGTGGAGACTCAAAAGAGAAGGCACAGGAGAGTGTTCTCTTGAAAGAATATGTAAGAATACCACGTTAAAAGGAAATACAATTTTGCAGAGTAAAGACAAATAAGTACATATTGGAAACACTTTACGAGAAGAAATAATGCATCGTAAAAAATGAGCTTGTATCTCCTAAACAACACGTAACTCGAAAAGATTTGGTGTGACATGTACGTCTAAAAGTGTAGCCTCAAACGAGAACCCACAGGAGAATTTTCTTTCATCAAAATTTGTCTGAAACCACGTTTTAAGGAAATAGCGCATCGTGCGAAATTATCTTGTTTTTCCTAAACAACACGTTGTAACTCGAAAAGCTTTGGTGTTGCGTGTATGTCTAAGCATGTAGCCTCAAAAGAGAATGCACAGGAGAGTTTTCTCTCGAAAGAATATGTAAGAATACCACGTTATAAGGAAATACAGTGTTGCAGAATAAAGACAACTACGTACATATTGGAAACACTTTAAGAGAAGAAATAACGCATTGTACAAAATTAGCTTGTATCTCCTAAACAACACATTGTAACTCGAAAAGATTTGGTGTGGCTCGTACCTCTACACGTGTAGCCTCAAAAGAGAACCCAGAGGAGAACTTTCTTTCGTCAAAATTTGTCTGAAAACCACGTTTTATGGAAATCTCGCATCGTGCGAAATTATCTTCTTTTTCCTAAACAACACGTTGTAACTCGAAAAGCTTTGGCGTGCGTGTTCATCTAAGCGTGTAGCCTCAAAAGAGCATGCACAGGAGAGTTTTCCCTCGAAAGAATATGTAAGAATACCACGTTATAAGAAAATACAGTGTTGCAGAGTAAAGATAAATAACGACATATTGGAAACAATTTAGGGAAGAAATAACGCATCGTACAAAATTTGCTTGTATCTCCTAAACAACACGTTATAACTCGAAAATATTTGGTGTGGCTCGTACTTCTACACTTGTAGCCTCAAAAGAGAACCAACAGGAGAACTTTTTTTCGTCAAAATTTGTCAAAGAACCACGTTTTAAGGAAATCCCGCATAGTGCAAAATTATCTTGTTTTTCCTAAACAACACGTTGTAACTCGAAAAGCTTTGGTGTTGCGTGTATGTCTGAGCATGTTGCCTCTAAAGACAATGCACAGGAGAGTTTTCTCTCAAAAGAACATGTAATAATACAACGTTAAAAGGAAATACAGTGTTGCAGAGTAAAGACAAATACGTACGTATTGGAAACACTTTACGAGAAGAAATAACGCATCATACAAAATTAGCTTGTATCTCCTAAACAACACGTGGTAACTCTAAAGGATTTGGTGTGGCGTGTACGTCTAAATGTGTAGCCCCAAAAGTGAACCGACAGGAGAATTTTCTTTCGTCAAAATTTGTCAGAAAACCACGTTTTAAGGAAATCCTGCATCGTGCGAAATTATCTTGTTTTTCCTAAACAACATGTTGTAACTCGAAAAGCTTTGGTGTTGCCTGTATGTCTAAGTGTGTAGCCTCAAAAGAGAACGCACAGGATAGTTTTCTCTCGAAATAATATGTAAGAATACCAAGTTATAAGGAAATACAGTGTTGCAGAGCAGACAAATATGTACATATTGGAAACACTTTACGAGAAGAAGTAACGCATCGTAGAAAATTAGCTTGTATCTCCTAAACAAAACGTTGTAACTCGAAAAGATTTGGTGCGGCGTGTACGTCTAAACGTGTAGCCTCAAAAGAGAACCCACAGGAGAATTTTCTTTCGTCAAAATTTTTCAGAAAACCACGTTTTAAGGAAATCCCGCATCGTGCCAAATCATCTTCTTTTTCCTGAACAACATGTTGTAACTCGAAAAGCTTTGGAGTTGGGTGTATGTCTAAGCTTGTAGCCTCAAAAGAGAATGCACAGGAGAGTTTTCTCTCGAAAGAATTTGTAAGAATACCATGTTATGAGAAAATACAGTGTTGCAGAATAAAGACAAATACGTACGTATTGGAAACACTTTAAGAGAGGAAATAACACATCGTACAAAATTATCTTGTATCTCCTAAACAACAATTGGAACTCGAAAAGATTTGTTGTGGCTCGTACTTCTACACGTGTAGCCTCAAAAGAGAACCCACAGAAAAACTTTCTTTTGTCAAAATTTTTCAGAAAACCACGTTTTATGGAAATCTCGCATCGTGCGAAATTATCTTGCTTTTCCTAAACAACACATTGTAACTCGAAAATCTTTGGCGTTGCGTGTATGTTTAAGCGTGTAGCCTCTAAAGAGTACGCACAGGAGAGTTTTCTCTCGAAAGAACATGTAAGAATACAACGTTATAAGGGAATACAGTGTTGCAGAGTAAAGACAAATACATACTTGATGGAAACACTTTACGAGAAGAAATAACGCATTGTAAAAAATTAGCTTGTATCTCCTAAACAACACGTGGTAACTCGAAAGGACTTGGTGTGGCGTGTACGTCTAAACGTGTAGCCTGAAAAGAGAACCCATAGGAGAATTTTCTTTCTTCAAAATTTTTCAGAAAATCACGTTTTAACGAAATCCCGCATCCTGCGAAATTATCTTGTTTTTCCTAAACAACAAGTTGTAACTCGAAAAGCTTTGGTGTTGCGTGTATGACTAAGTGTGTAGCCACAAAAGGGAATGCACAGGAGAGTTTTCTCTCGAAAGAATATGTAAGAATACCACGTTATAAGGAAATACAGTGTTGCAGAGTAAAGACAAATACGTACATATTGGAAACACTTTAAAAGAAGAAATATCGCATCATACAAAATTAGCTTGTGTCTCCTAAACAACTCGTTGTAACTCGAAAAGTTTTGGTGTGACGTGTACGTCTCAACGTGTAGCCTCAAAAGAGAACCCACAGGAGAATTTTCTTTCCTCAAAATTTTTCAGAAAACCACGTTTTAAGGAAATCCCGCATCGTGCCAAATCATCTTCTTTTTCCTGAACAACATGTTGTAACTCGAAAAGCTTTGGAGTTGGGTGTATGTCTAAGCTTGTAGCCTCAAAAGAGAATGCACAGGAGAGTTTTCTCTCGAAAGAATTTGTAAGAATACCATGTTATGAGAAAATACAGTGTTGCAGAATAAAGACAAATATGTACGTATTGGAAACACTTTAAGAGAGGAAATAACACATCGTACAAAATTATCTTGTATCTCCTAAACAACAATTGGAACTCGAAAAGATTTGTTGTGGCTCGTACTTCTACACGTGTAGCCTCAAAAGAGAACCCACAGAAAAACTTTCTTTTGTCAAAATTTTTCAGAAAACCACGTTTTATGGAAATCTCGCATCGTGCGAAATTATCTTGCTTTTCCTAAACAACACATTGTAACTCGAAAATCTTTGGCGTTGCGTGTATGTTTAAGCGTGTAGCCTCTAAAGAGTACGCACAGGAGAGTTTTCTCTCGAAAGAACATGTAAGAATACAACGTTATAAGGGAATACAGTGTTGCAGAGTAAAGACAAATACATACTTGATGGAAACACTTTACGAGAAGAAATAACGCATTGTAAAAAATTAGCTTGTATCTCC